>NC_038244.2:16864553-17164553 GCF_000004515.6 Glycine max
ATTATAAAATGATTGTCTGTGAAACTGTCGTAGAAAGTCATTTTTTACGAAGTCTCCTACAACAACGGTTAATAACCGACGTAAAATACACAATTTAACCGACGTAAAAAATGTTTTCCGCATGTCTGAGACAATATTCTCCAACGACCGACTCCCATGCATGGGAAGGTAAAATGATTTTTTTGACTCTTGTGATCGGAGAAAGTGAAATTATAGGAAGTATTGTATGGAGTCTATGCTCTACCGACACAATGATAAGATTAAGGAGATATTGCGCCCTAACATGTCAGACACATACAACCACATACTTCATACCATGTCTGAGAGAGATAAAATTGAGCTTACACACATAGTTACATGACAAAAATGGGCCAATGAAATTATCACATGACATCGTTGTTGGAAAGTATCATCCTTATAACTCTCCTTAGATTCATGATTAGATAAAATTGGGAGAAAGACTTAAGAGTGGCTTCAGCTAGGACCATTCATTCTTTCTCTAACATGAACACAATCTAAGCAAAATTCCCTTATTAATACACATGTATACATCAAGTCAAATTTATTAATTTGACTTGTTATTCTCCGAATATTTAGCTAATTGCAAAACATATAGTTATATCCGTTAGCTTTCACTTTATATATTGGCAACACATGCATTTTGGCTAACTGAACCAATTCTCGTTATTCTAAGCAAACTGTCACAATTTAAAGGTTATATCAACATGTATTGGTAACAAAATAGATAACTTAAAACATGTGTAAATTAAAGTAGCTTGCAGACTTACGGTTTTGTATTAATTCACAGAAGTCCTGATACAGCAAATGATCTAGTTTATACTTTATAGTGACAATGACACCTTAACAGAAAAAAAAGAGAGAGAAGGATTTTAAGGCTACAATAATTTGTAATGCACCTGGTGCTCGATCGCCTGTGACAATGTAAAGAATTACGAAATTAATATGATTGCTCGATCGCTCCCATGAATCTCTGAAACTGATACTGATACGTACACGGCATACATACATATATATATATATATATATATATATATATATGCCAAGCTAAATATGCATTCAGAATATTAATATCCTCCTATTTAATTTGTTCAATACATTTGGAATTGGAATACGTTGCTTATAACGTAATCATACAAAATACAATATCTTCAAGTTTTTGAGAGTATATTTTTGGAGGAAAAAGACAAAATTAACGAACGTTCTTTTAAATCAAGGAATAATACAAAAACTTATAAAAAAAAATAAAATATTATAATATTTCGTTTATACTAATCTAATCTATCATTTTTATTATCTTAAAAACTATCATTAAAAATGAAAAAATTGTCCCCACTGTTATTCTTTGTCTCAAATTTACAACTTTCAAACATTCTAAAATTTTCTGCATCTCTATGTTTATCGAGAATATATATATATATATATATATATATATATATATATATATATATATATATATATATTATTGTAGAATATTTTTATATAAATATCCAATAATTTTTTTGTAATTTTAATTAATATAACAATATACTGCAATGATAAAGTCTTTTATGACGCGTATGCTATGTCTAAATTTAAACTCATGTTTGTATCATATTTAAATATGTTCGCGGATGTTTGATTTTTTAGTCATGTAAACCAAAAAGATTTTATTAAGAGATAAAATTTATTTTAACCATCTTTACATCTCAAAAATTAATCTAATAACTTCCTATCTTACTTTCAAAAAAAAATATTATGCATCCAGATGTCCTTGCATGTTAGGGTTCGAATGATGTTGGCATGGGTTTTTTTTATAACTCTTGGGGTCTTCCCTCCATAGGCTAGCTGTTCTTCTTGCCCTAATAATATATGCAGAATATTAATTAGTTTGATTTCTCTTTGCTTCTTGTTTTCCTGTAACGCGCAAAAAAGAAAAAGAAAAAGAAAAAAACTCATGCAGCGCGCGGCAACTGGAATAATACAATAACAATTTCAACGCAACAAGAAAGAAAGAAAATTCTTGGAAAAGAATGGAACAGAAGTGAGTGCTTAGAAACACATTACTACATTAGCTTAGCTAGCGAGCACTCAATCTGCATCTTGGCAAAAAAACTACAAAGAATAGCTTCTAAATCTAATTAAAGTGTAAAAACAGTAAAATTTGCGTTGAAGATGGGTTTAAAAACTTAAAACACACACTAAACCTAGAAGGCTATGCCCCTCCAAGAAGGTGTTTTAATCATTAATTAAATGTTTGCATTCATTTAATATGGAACACCAAAGGAAGGAAAATCACGGGTTGGAAAATTAGGTCAGGCTAATTATCTCTTCTCCCATTTGGTTTGTCAAAAGGGGAAGGAGGAAGCCATTTTCTTGGTATGGATGAAAAAAAGGAATCGAAGAAATGTAACCTTTGATGATGTGTAAAGATGAAATTAATTACTCTCATTTTTTATATTTTTAATTTTGTTAGAGATATTTACGTGACACGAGAAAGACGGAATATGTTAAATATGTAAGGGTTCTAGAGGGCGATATAGTCGACAATGTTGGAGATGCAGAGACGTCTGTTGCAGGAACCTAAGACTATGAGGAGTTGGGTTTGTTGAGAGGATAAGGGTGTTGATGCATCCATGTGATTTCTGTTCCTGCAAATTCTTCCGTATTTTCATAATTTTATTGATTTTTCTTCTAGGGTTTCTTATGAAGGAACTAAAAAGTGAGTATATAATGCATAACAAACATAGAGCAAGGAAAAGACAACCGATGTCCTTTTTTTTTTTTTACCAAAAAGTATTATTGTAATGATGTAAGATTTTGTTGGATTTACGTGAGTACAAATTATTTATTTAACGCATTCAAGTATGATTAGTTCCTCAACTAATGAGTTGGGGAAATATCTTTGGTTTTTGACTAAGATAAAAAAATGTCCTTTTTTTTTATAGAAAAAATGGCTTTTGGAAATTACTTTTCAAAATGTGTTAAAATTTAATACTTACATGAACTATTTTTAGAAGTGTGTTAAAATTTTAACACTTCCTGAAACTCTTTTCTGAAAAATGTATTTTTGAAATAAAAAATAAATGAGACATATATTAGTAAGAATAGAGGTGTAAATAACAATTGGGTTAAGGGTGTTGGTAACAAACGATGCCTAGCGATTGGGCTGAGGAGTCCACGGGTAATGGACCTAAATTGAGATCCACTAATTGAGTTTGATACAAGTGAGGGATGTGTAAGATGTAAATTAAATTTAATTAGAAGATAATAATGACAATGTCTATACTTATTTTAAAATTTAAATTATAAATAAATTATTATGATAAAATTACTACCTCATGCAATAGTTATTTTAAAATTACATTAAAAGTGTTTTCGAATAAATATAAATATTTGTACACATTAGATTTTGGGTCTTGTGTGGTAGTAAATGGTAATTTGATGGTTAGACACAGTACATAAGCGCACACTTTCCTTGTAGGGTTGCCTCGCTTTGCTTTGCAGCTCACAAAACGCCACCAGGCTTTTCTCTTTCTCTTTCTCGTGACCCTATCATTTAATTTCATTTCATTCTCTTCCTATCGAATCTCTCTGCAACACTCACATCACAGCAGCAATGGGCGCTTCTCTGCCCTCCAAGGAGGCCAACCTCTTCAAGCTTATTGTCGTAAGCTTCGATTCGCTTTCTATTTTCCACCATTTCTCTTTTGCTTTTTATGCTTGCTTATCGTAGCTCCACGCAACTTTAATCACTACTGTGTGTCTGTGTCATGCCAACGCGATTGCTTCCCCATCTTAAAACCCTAGATTCTCTTCTCACGCTATCTTCGCTCACTGAGAATCTCAATCAAGGATAGTTAGGGATCTTCGGTTCAATTTTATTCTTCTAAACTTCTAATTTGTGATGTCTTCCGGGAATTCTTGATTTGGTACTATGGACTTTTAGCTTGCTGGCTTCACTGTGCTCTTTGTTTTCCGTAGGAGCTACTTTCTTTCGGTGCCGCAAATCTAGGACCAAAGGAAAATTGGGATATTCAGTTATTTTCCTTAATTGTTATTTGTAAGTTCTTACACGGAGTATCGGGTTTTCAGGGAATTAGGGCATTTCAGAGTTTAAGTTTATTGGCTTTGGCTTCTCTCCTGCGGCCATAGGAAGCAGGCAGTTCCAACTGATATTAGAATGACTGTGGATGTGGTTGTTTTTATCAAGGAGAATGTTGCATGGACACTGCATGCTATTCTACACCTAGGGACAGAGAGAGAGAGAGAGAGAGAGAGAGAGAGAGAGAGAGAGAGAGAGAAGTGTAGGTAGCATAGGTGATCTGGCTTGATAGGAAGAGAGATAGTGAATTGATAAGTGTTGATGGAGCATTTGTAAAATATTGGTGTCCATGCGTCGCCATTCAACTCTCTTTTATCACTGTGTGTGTGTGTGCATGCTACCAGACTTAATCATTTGGCCATGCTGTGAATAATAAAAACAATGAACTTTGGAAATAGTTATTGCATCTTTAAGGAGTTAGAACTGAAAAAAGACAAAAGTAGTTGAAGTTTGAATACATTTGACATTGTTCTTGTTCTTTGTAGTAGGTGGGAAATCCACTTATTTATGCAAGTGGAATAATCTTGTTTTTGGAGGTGGTGGGTAAATTTGATGTGGAGATTATGTGTCATTGTTTTTGTTTCTGCAGAAATCATATGAAACCAAACAATATAAAAAGGGTCTCAAAGCAGCTGATGCAATTTTGAAAAAATTTCCAGACCATGGAGGTATACTTTATTATTTTGGTGATTATTTTCTAAGTTTTTCCTTATGGCCAGGGGTCATCTTATTTCCCTTAATTGTTTAAGTAAGTCATGCAAGAAATGCAATGTTAGCCCCTCCCCCCTTCCCCATTTTCTATCTATTATTTCTTATTTGCAGCATATTTTATTTCTTTGGTCATAATTTTTATTTATGTGTCCGTTCCTGTTTCTTGATGATAGAAACTTTATCGATGAAGGGTTTGACATTAAATTGCATGGACCGTAAGTCTGAAGCATACGAACTTGTTCGGCAAGGATTAAAGGTTTGTTTGTTGTCTTTAATTTTACATCGTTTATCAATCTTACAATAGTTGTCTGTCAGATGATCCAGCTTTGATTTTTGTTCTGGTACAGAATGACCTTAAAAGTCATGTTTGCTGGCATGTTTATGGTCTCCTTTATCGGTCAGACAGAGAATACAGGGAGGCGATCAAGTGCTATCGAAATGCACTGAGAATTGATCCCGACAATATTGAAATTCTTCGTGACCTATCACTCCTACAGGTAGCATCTTAAATGCATTTGCCTTTAGTTGCTTCTCTATAATCAATAAATTTGACTTGGATGTTAGTCTTTGATTATGCTGGCATGTACTTAAGTTTGAAAATCATAATGTTAGTCTGTTTAACAACTGGAGGTGTTTTTTTATTTTTGTCTTCTATTTTCATTTCCTAGAGACCACTAATTTGCAAAATTTAGATTTTTTTTCTATTTTTATCGGCACATGTTAGTTTTTTGTTAGTAGAGGGAATGGAACTCGTGATCTTTCCCCTCTTCCCTTTAGAAATTATGTTGGGTTGGTGTAGTTTTTATTATAGTTACTAAGTTGTCACAGTTGTTTCAACTTCCAGTCCAGAATTTGAAATTTGAGAATGAAACTGTGAATTATTTGTTGTTTTTTTCGCATTTGGCCCATTCTGAGAAATGTTTCTTTTATGAAAACACAGCCAAAGAATGTTTTGAAGCCTGTTTTGTGTTTTACTGAAAATGATAACAGGAAATACACAAACCAAACATGCTTTTGATGTTCTTCTGTGGCCACTTCAAATTCAGCGTAGAGTACTTATGCTTAAACTAGAATTATTTATGACATTTGAACTTGGGCTGGATTAAGGGGAAAGGTGAATGAAAATCTCCTTCTGGTCTCCTTCCCTTCTGAATTTTGAAGTGCACAAAGAAAGGCCATATCATGGGAGGATGCCTTTTTTATTTAATAGTAGAGAGAAAAACTCCATAAACTGTTGCTGCAGATATCTGGCCATAACACTGATTTTCTGTCACTTGATTCAGTTGATTGCAATCTGCACATTTGATGAGTAGGATAGGTTTTGCTTAGAAGTCATATGAAACATGTGATCAAACAAGAAAGTTACAAAGAGATGGGTTACATCACTTACATGGAGATGATTTTAAATATATGGATGATGACATAAATTTGAAATTCTAAATTTTAACTGACCTGAATATTGTCATGAAGATTTTTGTGATTTAATTTGTTTGACTCATTATGGTAACTCTTCACTCACAGGCACAAATGCGAGATTTGTCAGGCTTTGTCGAGACAAGACAACAACTTTTGACTTTGAAGCCAAATCATCGCATGAACTGGATTGGATTTTCTGTAGCCCATCATTTGAACTCTAAGTATGATTTGAATTTATATTGAATTATTTTCTCCCAAATGGTGACAGCCATGGGCCTCAAATCTTTTTTTTTTGTTTGCCCCTATTGTACTTTTTTTAATATAATAATTGGCAGTTTTGGGGTTCTTTACAGCATGAGTTTGCTTATTTCAAGGTTATATAATGGCTCTAAGGTCCTAAGATGGTTTTTTGGGGGGGGGGGGGTGACTCGGGGTGTGTGTGTGTGGTTCTTTGTATAAATAATGTTAGTGAATAACAAATAAAGGAATTTCTTAATGTAGAAAAATATTGTTGTGTTTGATTTGAGGAACTGATTGGAGAATTTTTGTTTCTTTGGGAACCAATTGCATCATATGTGTTCCCAAAAGGTCCTCCATTTCCTTTAGTTTCTGATCTCTATACCCTGAACCTTTGATTCAAGCATTACTCTTGTTTTGCTATTATAAATGAATGCTGTTGAAATCATAATTTCGTTCTTTTGTTTGTTTGTAATACCTACCTTTTGAATGTGTACCAGTGCATCCAAAGCAGTTGAAATTTTGGAAGCATATGAAGGGACTTTGGAAGAGGATCATCCTCCAGAAAATGAACGGTGTGAGCATGGGGAAATGCTTTTATACAAGGTTTTCCTCTGGCAGTGTGTTTGCTGCTGTTACTTTTTTTAATGCATGATGCTTATTCAGATATTTGGTGCTTCATGTAACTTTTACCGTAATTAGCTTTCTGTTTACATGAATATTTAAATTGGCTACTGTTTTTTGGTTTAAGTTTTAGACATCAAAATTTTGTTTATAACTAACTGCTAATATTTACTTCAAAACTGTATGAGAAAATCTTGTGACTTCAATGCCACGATTGACTGTTTATACATGTTGACCTTTTTCTCTGTCAAACCCAGTGGTTTGGATTTATGAATTTTGGGTTGTCAGACTGTCAATATAGTAAACTGGCCACCTGACTGGGTCAACCCTTGGTCCAAACAATGGCCTATTTAAAAATATGTCCAACAGATATGGTATTCACTGTCTAGTACAAGTCTTGGTATTGGTGACTTCTGTGAGGCATAATGGGCTGGAAAATGGCTTATTTGTGCACCAGTTATTTTATTCACATAACCTAAGCAGCAGGTGGAGTAAATGATAATACTCATTATTAATTCTCAGGTTGACCTCTGGGTGGTATTCATGGTACTTTGAAGCTTCTATCAATTAGATAAGATAAGACCCTTAGTAGGGTTGGTGTAACTGAATGTGTATTGGCTTTTTGTGATGCTCTTTAATAATTTATATGCTAATGATAGCTGGTATCCACTATGGCTTTATAAATCAATTGGATTTTTTTTGTCACTTTTATAGTTTGATATATGGTCAAATTACATTTGTTGAATACAATTCTCTTTGCTGTCAATTCTACTGTTGAATGTTCAAGAATATGAAATCTTAATATGGTTTGACTGCTGTTATTATTTTTCCCCGTGGTGTTTCTCTGCACTAAATATTATTGCCCAGATCTCATTGTTAGAGGAATGCGGGTTTCTTGAGAGAGCTCTGGAGGAGTTGCACAAAAAAGAATCTAAAATTGTAAGTATGTTTTAGTTTTATTAACCTGGGGAATTTGATAAATGTAACTAATACATGATATATAACTTGATTCCGAATATGCCTTCCTAGGTTGATAAACTTGTATACAAAGAACAAGAGGTTTCACTTTTAGTAAAGCTTGGTCACCTAGAAGAAGGCGAAGCTTTGTACCAGGCATTACTTTCCATGAATCCTGATAATTATAGGTGATCTCTGTTGCCACTTATATTTTAGGTTTAAGTATCTCGATTGATTAGTCCTTTTCTGGTGTTTTTTTTTCTCTGATGTTGTTGTTGTTTTTTTTTGGCACCTTTCTTGGTTCTCAATAAAATTGTTCTATTCATAAAAGTTCCATTTTAATTATTCATTGTGTTTCAAATGGTAAGATTGAGATGAACACATGTATTCTATGGTTGTTCGATTATACTTTTGTCACTACTGTTGGCTTTTACTTCCCCACCATTTATCATATGACATGTAGACGATATATATTTTTGTTTATCTTGTCATAGCCTTTTATATTTATTGTTTTTGGTTCATATCTGCTGTGAATACTTCATTTAAAAAATATATTTCTTCTCTTATTATAGTAAGTTATTTGGAAGCCAATTTGTCTTTTGGGTTATAAAAGTTAATGGTATATTTTCATAAAAAAATTACGGGATAGTTTTTGTTGATGTTTTAAAAATCGGACCTGTCATTAAACCTGTGAAGGTACGGTGCAAAGTTAGATTAGGATAAGAAGTGCATGTCTTGTCCTAATTTTTAGAGAAATTGTTATATTTTTTTATTAGCCACCAGTGTAAATGGACGAGGGGATGATTTTGGTTCAGTTGCAGAATTGCTTTATTTTATTTTTAAAATTTGGCTCTATTTGGTTTGATACGCTGTCTACACTGTATTTTTGTGTATATGATATTAGTTTATTTTGCCTACTGTACTTGTAGAAACTGAATTTAAGCTCATGATTCGTGTTACTTTTCAGATATTATGAAGGTCTCCAAAAGTGTGTTGGATTATATTTAGAAGATGGCCAGTACTCTCCTGATCAAATAGATCGGTTAGATTCATTGTACAAAACACTTGTACAACAATATAAGTGGTCTTCTGCTGTTAAGGTAATGTTATGTATTGTTATTTTTTGGTAGTTATTTATACCTGTTATTTAATATCTTGCCTTCATGTATCACAATTATCATCTAACTAATATTTCTGGTATGTTATCTATGTAAAGATAATATATATCTGTGTCTTTGTATCACTTGTGAGTTGTGATTTTTTTCAGTACCTCCTTTCTCTGGTAATGGGTTTTTCCATTTCAAAACCCATTTCAATATTGCTTCGTTGCTATCCATTTTATTAGGAGGCAGGAATTTCATTGTTTATTGCTTTATAATAAATATTGAGAAAACTTGGATTGAATATCTATTAGCATAATAAGTGTGACCAGTGTTTAATGTTTTCTCCCTTCTATAACAATTTTATGAAATGCATGCCAATGAGAGAATCCTTGTTTTGGTGTTTCACGAGTATATTTCTTATCAACATGAGTGTCGTTGTTGGGATGCAGTTTTTTTATTTAAATGAGATTCATTCTTTATTTGATCTTCTTGTTTTCCAGAGAATACCACTAGATTTTCTACAAGGTGACAAATTTCGAGAAGCAGCAGACAATTATATTAGGCCTCTCCTAACCAAGGTTTACAAAGTTCCTTTTCTTATTGTATTATGCCTAGTTTAGTTGTTTCAGAATTGATTGGAATTTCTTTTGGTGTTGTTTCTAGGGAGTTCCATCTCTGTTCTCTGATCTATCATCTTTGTACAATCATCCTGGGAAGGTCAGTTTTGCCACATATATTTCTATTATTGAGAGTATGAGATTTCTTATGATCAATTTTTTCTGCCATTATTGTATATTATGAATTTATGATGCTGAACATTATTGATTATGTGGGTTTTTATTGTTTTCTTTTTCTTAAACTTGTCCAGGCAGACATTTTGGAACAACTTATTCTTGAGTTAGAGCGTTCAATTAGGATGTCTGGCCAATATCCTGGAAGGTAAATTATTTGTTACTCCATTCATGTGTTACAACATGAAAATGTTCATACAGTGCAGAATTGCAGATGTTATCTTGGAACTCTTCTCTCTTGGTTAGCTCTTGAATGAAGAGAAGAGAACTTCAAGACAAACACATCTGTCTGATAACTTCGCAGATCAGTAATTGAAATTTCATTGGAACAACCATAAGCAAATCACCAAAATGAAACCCTTAAAACATGAGAATCTATGAGGCCATGGCAAAGAACCTTATAATTGGTACTTAGGAATTCTTTTCTTGTGTTACATAGCTAACCGCTGTTTATCTTTTACAGGATGGACAAAGAACCTCCTTCAACTCTCATGTGGACTTTGTTTTTATTGGCTCAGGTTGGTAGCTATTATTTGATTTTTAGATTCATTATCCCCATTCACTAAGATAATTTGTACTGGTGCAGCATTATGACAGGCGAGGCCAATATGAAGTTGCTCTTTCTAAAATTGATGAAGCTATAGAACATACACCTACAGTCATTGATCTATATTCTGTTAAGGTTTGCTTAGAGTTATAAACACTTCTCTTCATTTCTTTCTGGTCCTTTTTTTTTGGAAAATTAAAGTTAGATAATTAAGTAACTTGTAGTCCAAGTTAGACTATGTGTGAAACTGACTTTGGAATTGCCGTGCTATCCTCAACAGTCTATAGCAAAATTTATAGATTGTTGCTTGTCTTTGTAAAACAGAGTCGGATACTGAAGCATGCTGGTGATTTGGTTGCTGCTGCTGCATTTGCAGATGAAGCTAGGTGTATGGATCTTGCCGATCGCTATGTTAATAGTGAATGTGTAAAGCGCATGTTGCAGGCTGATCAGGTTTTTGTCTAGCTTTGAATTATTATATTTGGTTGTTAACCACACGGGCATTGTAATTGGTGTGGTTTATCATTTTCATTTTCTGATTCTGCTATATTTATTTATTCCCTTGATACCAAGGTGGCTTTGGCTGAAAAAACTGCTGTATTGTTCACAAAAGATGGGGATCAACACAATAACCTTCATGACATGCAGTGCATGTGGTTGGTATATAATGATATTTTAATATTTTGCACATCAAACGAATATTGTGGTTTAATTTCTTAACATGTCACATCTACCTTTGGAAGGTATGAGCTTGCCTCAGGTGAAAGCTATTTCCGTCAAGGTGATCTTGGACGGGCACTCAAGAAATTTTTAGCAGTGGAGAAGCATTATGCTGATATTACTGAGGACCAATTTGATTTTCATTCATACTGCTTACGGAAAATGACTTTGTGTACTTATGTGGAAATGCTTAAATTTCAAGACCAATTGCACTCACATGCATATTTTCATAAAGCAGCAGCTGGTGCTATCAGGTGTATATCATGTCTTTTGTTAGTATTCTTCATAGTTGTCAGAACTGGTCCGGACCGGTTCAATTGGGAACAGGACTGGTGATCGGTCCGGTCACTCTAAAAAAGCAAATGATTTCAGACCCAGTGAGAACTGGCCAAGAACCGGTCAAATAAAAACCGGTTAGAACCGGCACTTTCCAAAAAAAAATAAAAAATTGAATGTATAATATTTTAAAGATAAATAAAACACATTTAATAAATATTATAAATAGATATAAATAATTTTATCTAATATTATTAGTTTTTTTCTTATAAAACATATAATTTACTAATTTATATTTTTTTATATCTTGATATTTTTAATTTTGTATTGTGTTAATTTGTCTTTTTTTATTCTAAACATAAACTTATTATTGTTAATGGACTTTATTGATTTTTTTTACGGTTACTTTGTTGTATTTTATTGAAGTTTAAACTTAAGTATTATATTATTATATATTTGATTAGACTTTTATGTATATTTTGAATGTTAAGAACTTGTAAAATTATGTTTTATTTTAGTTTTTAATGTTACAAAGTTATGTGATATTATATTTATTTTGAATTAATTATAAAGTAGTTAATTATTATTGTTTTATTAATATTGGTTCAACAATGGTTCAACCACGGTTGAACCATTGAACTTTGACTGGTTCGATGACCGGTCCGGTTTTAAAAGCATTGGTATTCTGCAATACTGGTTATACCCGTTAGTGTTGTGTGGTAGCTTGATTAACTGGGTTATGGGAGTTAAAAGCTCTTCAATCATACATACGAGGTACAATGTGCATTGGAAACTGAACTTGTGATTGCTTTTTAAACGTTTTTCTTGATATACTTCAAGTTTGTTGTGGGTTTATAAGTTTGATTGGTTTTATGTCCTAAATGCCTTAGTTAATACTAGTAAAGCAATGTACTTCTGAGTTCTGATTTTGTGTTTATGATCTCATGAATGTAACACTTTGAGCTGCAGAGGCTATATTAAGTTGCATGATTCTCCCCCAAAGTCTACAGCAGAGGAAGATGATAATATGTCAAAGTTGCTTCCTTCTCAGAAGAAGAAAATGAGACAAAAGCAGAGAAAGGCAGAAGCAAGAGCCAAAAAGGTATTGTAGTCAATTTCTATAGCTTCTGTGGAACTGCCTGTTGGAAAGGCATTCACCCTATTGTTTAATTTTGTTTTTAGGAGGCAGAAGAGAAGAATGAAGAGTCAAGTGCCAGTGGGGTATCAAAGTCTGGGAAGCGGCACATAAAACCTGTTGACCCTGATCCAAACGGAGAGAAGTTGTTGCAGGTTCAAATTTAATGCATTTCATTTCCTATTAGAATAAATAAAATATCCAATAATATCTTGATTATATCTTTAGAGTAATATAGAGTTTATTAAGATGATCGCTTAGCATTGGTTTCATATTTCCTTACATTTCATGATTTGTTTCCTTATTTAGATCTAGTGTTTAGTATAAAGGGTAATGCTTTATGTTTTTTTATCACTTTGTAATACATCTTATCTTATGAAGCAAGATATCTCTATTTAGTATCTGTATTCTCCTTTCCCTCTCTCTTGGCCCAAAACAATATAATTTCAACTGTGTCCGTTGGGATTCTTATTTGGCTGTTTTAAAATTTCATTCACTGCTCAAAATAAAACTTTTCTCCATGAGCTCATGTAGAAGATGAGCAACTATAGTTTATCCCTCTGGATTGTTACCATGCATTTTGGGTTTTGGTAGAAAAACTGTAACTATCTAATCATCACAGGATGTTATAATGGCATTATTATGTGTGAAGTGAGAGACCAATAGTATGGGAAGTAAGAATGAAAGGGTTTTAGAAATACACAATACAAATAACATAATTCAGGAGGATGGAGTTGCAAAGCCCCTTGCATTGCTTGTGCTATATATAGATGGATGGTTAGATAGGGTTTAGAGTGTTCCTCTGTAATTTTTTTTTCAAATAACATTTTCTTCAATTAAAAATAAAAAATCTATGGACTTTGACCTGTTAAAATGTTATAATACAATAGTCTATGTGCATGACATATTTAAAAGCTGTTAAAATCAGTATAATGCATAACAGTGTCAGGTTTATCAAAGTCGCTAATTTGAATGCCAAAATGTTTCTACACAAATTCATTTTTGAAATTCACCTTTTTCTTGTGTGTTTTCCCCTATTTAGGTTGAAGATCCACTGTCAGAAGCTACTAAATACTTGAAGTTGCTGCAGAAGAATTCCCCTGATTCATTGGAGACGCACTTGCTCTCTTTTGAATTATATACAAGGAAACAAAAGATTTTGCTTGCCTTGCAGGTGTGAGGAGCCCAGCTGGCATCATTTTGTTTGCTTTTAAGTAACTACACATTTTAAACTATAATGCCAATTAAACGTGTTCTGTTCTGTCTTTGGAGTTGTAGGCTGTAAAGCAGTTACTGAGATTGGATGCTGAACACCCTGATTCTCATCGTTGTTTGGTATGGTGTCTCTTTTGAAGAATACATTAGTTCCATGTTATTGGGATTAGAAAATTTACTATTGTAATATTTTTCATATCAAAATCAAAATAATAATACAAGTTGATCTCATCATTGCCGCAAAGTCATCTTTTTAATATAACAGTAGTAGGGACAATAATAATAATGCTAATAAAAATGGTATTTATAATTGCTATACTTTAATCTTTTCCTCTTTATCATGGATTACGTGAAAAGCATATGGCACATAGGCAATTGAAAGAAAATTTACCATTGGATTTGGAACTGGCTACTCCTAGTCTGTTTCTGAATTTCTTTATTCTCATTTTCCACTTTATTCTTGTGATTTCTTCTTTCCTCCATCGAACACATGTACACAAAAGGAGGAAAAACATTTCTGTTGGGATTTATTTTGGTCCATATGTTGCAGATTAAATTCTTCCATAAAGTGGGATCCATGAATGCTTCTGTGACTGACAGTGAGAAACTGATTTGGAGTGTCTTAGAGGCTGAGCGCCCAACTATTAGGTTCTTAATTCAGCTGTTTTTATTTCTTTTTTCCCCTTTTGTTCTCTTGGAGACTGGTATCTACAATTCTTTTATTCATTTTATGATTATCATTTTATTTTAACTTTATCTGTTTTTTTTTTAATATTTTTTGCAGTCAGCTGCATGAGAAATCCCTGTTTGAGGCAAACAACTCATTCCTTGAAAAACATAAAGGTCAAAGTGAACCTTATCATCAATACAGCAATGCATATCTTTCAAGCTTCTTTATGGAGATTTCTTAATTTGTTTCTGTTTGCAGATTCTTTGATGCATAGAGCAGCTTTTGCAGAAATATTGCATATTTTGGATTCAAACAGAAAGTCTGAGGCTGTTAAGTTCATTGAAGAGTCAACAAATAACATTGTGCCCAGGTAATGATTTACAACATTTTAAGCATGATGCTATTTAAGTATGTTCAACACATTCTTGTTTATTGCTCTGTTTAAAAAAGTCAGTTTTTCCCCTCTGTAAAAGCTACTCGACAAGTGTATTGTTTTTCTTTTCTTTTATAATTTTTTTTTAAGAATTCTTCAAAAAACTTGTTTTGAACATCATCTCCTTTTAAGAAGAGACACCTCATAATGCTGGCCCAAACAGTACCTTAATGTGTTTCTGACACATGCATATGCTGTCATGTCTGTTATGTATTGGATTAAGAAAGCATTTTCTAATAGATCCCGCATCATAGTAGACTTTGATATGAGAAACCTTGCTGGAATTTGTCATCTCACCCCACCTTTTTTTGGTGGGGGGGGGGGGGGGGGGGGTGCTTGTGGTCTTGCTGACCTTATTATTAGTATTGAGAGGACTTAGGCTGATTGGTTTAGAGAAGGAGTAATTAATGGCAGAGTGAGAATATGGGAAATATAAAAGTGATGTATACTCTTGTACATTTCTCTTATAAAATATCGAGTATGAGCCACCCATTTGCTCAGATAGAGTTTTTAGATTGTGAGGGTGACATTTACCATCTTTTTTTTTTTTTTTGTGGATGAAGATGAATTGGTTTCTTCCTGAAGTGCTAAATGGTGTTTCTGTAAAAGACAGTCCCTTGCCTTGTTTCTAATTTTAGGTTTTAAAAGGTGGTTAAATGTTTTTTCTTGTTTCCAGAGATGGAAACAAGAGCCAAGATGCAAAGACATACTAGATCAAATAAACGGTAGCAGATTATCTACAAAGCAGTGTAAAAAATCTTTAAAATGAGGATGTTAAAAAGTGACATTTCTTTTTTCTTTTCAAGAAGTGTGTGTAGAGGTGCTTATTTATGTATCTTGTCCTATGATGCCTGGAATGATGTGTCATGTTTGTTTCTGTATGTGATTTATAATCTTAATCTCTTTGTTTCTTTTCTAGATTCATTTTTGGCTTTCAAATCTCAGTGATGGCATTAATGAATCTTTCAATGAATATCTTATGCTAGAAATGGAGCACTTGGACCAATCAGGGAATGGAATCTTAAAGACTGTATTGCAGTTCACAAGCTTCTTGGAACAGTTCTTGCTGATCAGGATGCTGCATTGAGTAAGTATAACCAGGGACTTTTGGGTTGCCTGACTAGTTTTTCTGTTGGTTGGCCATAAGTTTATTTGCCTCTTGAAGATTAAATAATTATTAATTGCTCTGAAGTAGACATGATTTTCTCTTAGAAAATGGGTTAAAGGAGATGAAAATTGTTTGGTAAAACATTTAGTTATGTTAATCTTTTGCCAC
The DNA here is from genome assembly GCF_000004515.6 of Glycine max. Taxonomy (NCBI): domain Eukaryota; kingdom Viridiplantae; phylum Streptophyta; class Magnoliopsida; order Fabales; family Fabaceae; genus Glycine; species Glycine max. Next base: position 16,880,767 of record NC_038244.2, read on the forward strand.
TATTCTGGGATGGGGTAAATGGCCTTTAAAACTATTCTGCTGAGATGGGATCAATGTTCTTCAAAATTTATAAAGTTTCAGCTTTCTTTTATTCTAAATTAGGAAACTTTGGTGCCTAAATTTCTTAAATCCTTGCCTAATTCTATGTGTGCTGTTCTTGGTTTATTTTTCATTCCGATTTCTTATTTTTATTTAATTTATTGTAATAGTGCATCATGAGATTAATTCTATATTCTTGCAGGATGGAAGGTGCGTTGTGCAGAGTACTTCCCATATTCTACATACTTTGAGGGATGCCACAGCTCTGCCTCTCCCAACTCGGCCTTCAATCAGTTACGTAAGAACTCTGAAAATGAGAGTCCTAACCATTCAGTGGGTGGTCAAAATGTGGGCTCCATCACATCAAACGGGAAACTAGAGGCATTTAAAGATCTCACTATCTAATCAAGTCGAAATACACATCCATGAGGCTAAATATATATGCGTGTTACCCAGCTTGGATGCTTGCAAAACCAAACGGCGTTTGACACTTCCAGAAACGACTGTGTTGCAATTTGCAGCAACAACGGTCACAGTTTTGGTGCGGGTTATGGCAAATTCTACACACGTTATTCCGATGTATTTTCTTTGCATGATTTCCCCCCCCCCCCCAGCTGTGAAATTTATTTGGTTTGCAAATGTGTATAATTTTACCTCAATTATGTCTTAGGATTGACTTTTTCAATTTGTTCACCCCTTTTTTTCTGGGAGGTGGTAGACCGGAGCTGCATGGTCTTTGTACCGTTGTCTTAGATTTTCATTTTGGTCGTTGGGAGAGTTACATAATTTTTGTTTTCTGGTCCTGTATCCAGTCAACATACATCTAGGAGAGCATGTTGTATCTTTCCTATTTTATTGGCTTATTCATCATGTATAAACATTATGTGAAAATTTTGCTACTGGATGCCAAAATGACATGTAATTTTGGATGAATTCAGTAAAAAAAATGGAGGTTAATATTGCTGTTGAATTGTGGGCATCATTCATCGGCTGTGGTTATGGTGGAAAAGTTGAAGATGTCTTCTTCACTGTGGGCAACATTTTGTGACTAGGATTTATTAATATTCAATTTCAATTGAATGGCTGGGGGTCTTTGCAAGTAAACCGACTAGGAAGGTTACATTCCCATTGATTTAAAACAAAATGCTAAGAATACAAAAAAAAATGTTATTTTTTCAAACAAAAAAATGCTGTTCTACGTAGATTTTCAAAATATTTTGCTAATCAGAATAGATTGCAAGTTCATGGGTGTAGCAAACATCGGATCCAGTATTCCATTTTTCCGTTTGCATTCTTTACATTGGTTACTGTGTATATTGGTTACTGTGTATCGGCATTTTTTCTAGCTGGTTCGGATTGGTGGGGGATAAAACTTCGTATCCCATTGTCCAGAGGCTCTTCGCTATGCGAAGGTATGGGGGGAGGGATTGGTGGGGGATGATATTGAAAAATCATAGTAGCATTAAACCTCCATGATTTTTCATCGTGATTCACTACCATCAGAAAACGATTTCCTAATTGAGGTAACTAATTAAAGTTGTTACTTGGCTGAGTATGGTATCATATGATAATATTTTTCAAATGCGGATATAGAGATGCTATTATAATACTATTTGGACCTTACCCATTGTCATCCTAGTAGGGGAAGGGGAAAAGGAGGTGTAGGAGTGTTTACGGGTACGGGTCACATGGAACCCGAATTGATCAAAATTAATCCGAATAGTTTGGTTTGAGTAATTTATGTATTAGGGTCAAAACCAAGTTGAACCAATCAAAATTGTTCATGTACAGGTTGGATCATGGGATTAGATTTATAGATCCGATTAAAATCGAACCGAACCGATCAAATTTTTTTAGAGTTGTTTGGTCTAACGTTAAATATTACTAATGTTGAAACTCTAAGTGTTGAGACTATTAGTGTTGAAACTTCGTACATTGTTATTTGTTTCATTTTTTTATTTATATTTATTTTTTTATAATGTTTATAATATTAATGGATCATATTTTGTTCATTTGTTTCAGCAAATCTGGTTGTAGCAAAGCTTATTGCAACAAATTAGTTTATAGAAAATAATTGTGATTTAGACTATTATAATAAATCTCGTTGAAAAATATTTTATTTTAATTTGTATTAGTCTATTTTAGAATATTATGTTGATGATATTAAATGATTCAATTTTATTACTTTCAGATATTTGATAATATTATATTAATTGTATTGGATATTTGGATGAATCATGATATAAAATAGTAGTTCTAAGAAAAAAATATTAAATTTAGATGGATAACTCATGGTCCCAGACTGAATCAAACCATTTATGAATAAGTTGGGTCCTGAATTTGACCAAAATCTACCCAAACCGGCCCACAAATACCCCTAGGGAGTTTTAAAGGGGGATAGAATAGGAATTTTAAAAAAGTAGGAGGTAAAATAATGAAAAAGTGGGTGGGGGTTGAGAAAGATTATGGCCTGAATTGTTTTCATTTGGGGTGAGCAGGACCCGATCCACCCTTTAAGGGTCTAAGGTTGAGTATAGGTTTGGGTTTTACTTTGAATCATCCCAATCCGTTCAATATTCTATATTTGAAAAGTCTAAGTTTTTTGGACAAATATATATCATTAATAATATTTTGTTTGACACGCTATTATATTTATAATAATATTATTTGTTTTAAAATTTATACTGTAAGTTTTACAATTTAAGTTATATTCTTCTTTCATTCAACAATTTAACTACACACAATATTAAGATTAATGCATGAAGATATGACCCAATTTCATTCTCAATTTGTCCAGTTTTGATATGGTCAGATTCGAGTTTAAATAAATGTCCCGAACAAATTTAGGGTTGAGTAGAGAAATCCGTCCTAACCAATACCACACTCCCCCAATTTTTGTTTTCATATTTTATAGTTAAAAAAGGTTGGCTAGGGCACAAGCAAAACTTCTTCAATTAGGCTACCATCCTGAGTATGAGATTTGCTACCCAATTAGTCTCCCTGTGCAACAAATATCACTGTGTCTAGAATTTGAAGACACGTGGTCCACATTAGATCCCATTTGAGATTTGTTGGGCTGGAGACTTTGAAGTTTAAACTGTTTCTTTTCAACGCGGTTCAATATATATATATATATATATATATATATATATATATATATATATATATATATATATATATATATATATATATATCTCTCCCCACGTTTTTTCATATATTGATTTGAATTAATTGCTTGTGAATGTCGGTACATGAATGCATATATACCTGATACCTCTACCTTCTTTAAAATAAGATTTCTTTCATTAATTTTGAAATTTCTACCGCTTTTATTTATAAGTTAGCAGAAGAAAAATTATCATTATAAAAAAGTAGAGAGAATACTGACATTTATTATTAGAGTACGGGTTAAGAAATCAAAATCTTTTTTTTCTTCTTCTTGAAAGTGCTATCAAGAATTAATTCTTTCATTAGTGTCCTTATGATATTCGTCAGTAGGAAAAAAAAAAAAGAACTATCACCACACACACGAATTTATATGTTTTGCATTTAATTTGCGAAGTCTATCAATTTCAAACTTAATTAAAAAAGGAGAAAATTATCTACAATTTAAAGAAATTCTCTTTACCGGTTGTGTGGATGGTCACTATGTTTATGAAAAAAAGAAATTCTAACGGTTAAATAATCTGAACAAACTATAGTAATAGCCTAAATCATCACGAAAAATATTGATAGTTTTATTGATTTCGTTGTTAATATTGGACTGTTGGTTTTGATGAATGATGATGATGTGTAGAATAATTGATGCCCAACTATAAAATTATACAAAGTCGTACCTAGAATTGGGATTTGGGAGATGAGTTAGAAATTAATCTGTTGAAAGGATGATGAAACTGTGAGAAGAATTAATGTGATGATTATAGGTTATATGGTCTGATAGGGAACAACTACCGTCACGTGTGACTCTGTGGGGCTATGGTGTGAATCTCATGCCCATGTTGAAGCCATGGGAAACATATGCTCGGTTGGGGAGAGACATTTTGGTTCAATTAACAACGTTCGGATATAGTTTAGCTGCGATCATTTTTGTTTATATATATGTTATGATGTTCGTCTAGCAAGTTCCGGAAACACATGTTTGTGCTATATATCTTGTATGTATAACCGGCAACATTGCAACCGTGCCTAAAACTGGTCCCAATATATTCTGAAAAACGACTCTTCATATATAATTAACGATTGTGTCTAGGCATTTCCCGTGTGGAGACCTGATTAAAATCCTCAAACTCAATTAAAATTTGGATGTGATGTTGATGCATGTTCAGATTTATTTGTAATATATATAGCTCTGGCTTAATGATTTGTGTTGATGCATGTTCAGATTAATTTCCTAATTTCCATTGTTAGATGATGCGAATCATTAATTTGCTATAAAATCAGTCTGGTTTAAGGTTGACTAGTGAGTATCAACACAACGAAGCTATCAAACACTTCAACCGAAATATATATATATATAAAATTATATTTGTTCCAGCCCTAACTGACTAACCATAAGGACATTGTCTCCTAGATACGTTTCGAAAACTAATTAATAATTTATCTCTGTTTTTAAAACAACGAATCTTCCATCAACCAACTTGGTTTGTTTAAGTCTCTTTCTCTCTGACATATATATTTATATTGTTCAGTTAAGCATCTGTTGAACCATTAAATTGAAATTAATTAAGATTCATATCCACTTGCACTCATGGAGGTATTATGTCATGTGAGCGTATTGATATTTGTATATGCTTGATTTATTGCTTGTACTTGGGGAAACATCAACCATGTAACAACATCCATAAACTATTAGGCTTGAAATAAAATTAAGACTAATTAAAAAGCCTTTGCAATTCAAGGAATATATCGATTGTTGCAATCCAAAACACAAGTTAGATTTGTCTTCAATAGAATTTAAGTCATAATGGAGCCCTTAGCAAGCATTTATTCATCTATTTAAAATAACCAGTTATAGTACTTTAAGTGAAATCAAATTTATTATAATTCTTTTTGTTATATATAACTGGCAGTGGAATTCATTGTTGCGCATATATATTCCCCAATCGAGCTCTTATAATGCGTTCTAATCACTAAAGATCCTTGGTTTTTTGTTTGATACCATTATTTGGGATAAGTTTCAAATTTGAAGAAAGAACATCATATTTGGGTGATTCAAGTTTCCAAATGTATAGTTAATTAGAGATATCTTCTTATATACTTTGCTTTCCACTCCTTCTACTACATGGAATCCCACTTATTATACTTGTGTATTTGGGTGCTCCCAAATTATTATTAAACGGCATGTTATTAAAATGATGCATGGCAAAATAAAATCCCTCCATACGCGTTTGTAACTTTCATGAGGTCCCAAGTGTTTCTGGTCCTAGAGTTTGTCTAGTTTGACTGATATGATTTGCTAATCCTTCACATTCCACGAGTAACGATACATCCACAACCCAATGTATTTTTATAATACCTTGTATAATTTTTTTTTTCTTTCTTTAATTCCATTACATCATCTATATATACATTTCTCTCTTCTTTGTCGTAAAATATACAATATATTATGATTTTTCGTTGGATAAATTACGTTATCTATACAGAAAATTGCCTTGGGTCCTACCTACTTAACGTTTGAGTCCCTAGCTTGCTCCCGTAACATGATGCTCACAAATCACATGCATTAATGTGACACGGAACTAACTTGTCGTACATAATATATATATATGTTCCGGAACAAAAATAACCTTATATATCAAATTAATTCCATCTTTACTATTGACTGAAAATATCATATTTATTACTGTATCTGTTAGCTAGTACTCGTACCGGGTAATTCCTGCCGACAGAAGAAATATGATAAATTTAGCTAATTTTTAATATTAAATTCATTTCCTTTTGATTGTACAGTATGTATATGATCCAATTGAGTGCGTGGGAACATACATGCATAGATAATACACAAACAAGCATACACACAAAAATGATATATTATTGGAAAAGCAAGCTAGCTAGCAGAAATGTTTAATTACAAATTGATAAAAGAAGAGAGTATATATAAACCTAGTGAAACATGGGATGATAAATGTACATAATCATGCATCTTATTCATGTAACCCTTCAAACATATAATTAATTGCAAAGAGCTCCCTCAATGACGCAAATCACATGGCATGTTTCTGGTCATCTAATCGAACGACCATGATCAAATCTCAGAAGGCAGCATGCATGGGTCGTTGGATGTCTCCCATATCGAACTTATTATTGGTGGTTCGGCGAGGGGACAAACTTTGTCCCCACAATTGTTTCTCTTTCTCATGTGACCGACCACTTCCCCTTACTTGATCTGTCATTGCTCCCACTTAACCTCTCTTTTTTTTCCATTCACTTTCTCTCTCTCTATATATATAAAGCCCTTTCTATTCCATATTCCTAACAATTCAATTCATTCATCCTTCACTACTACACCAAATTAATAGAAATTAAAGATATATCATTCCACAACACAAATTAAAGTTAGTGAGACGTACCCTTATTATGGCCAAAGAAGGTCTTGGACTTGAAATCACTGAGCTAAGGTTGGGTCTACCTGATGCGGAGCATCAAGTAAGTGTAGTCAATAAGAAAAATGAGAAGAAGAGGGCATTCTCGGAAATTGATGATGGTGTTGGAGATGAAAATAGCTCCTCCGGCGGAGGCGACCGGAAAATGGAGACGAATAAGAGTCAAGTGGTGGGGTGGCCTCCGGTGTGCTCTTACCGGAAGAAGAACAGCATGAACGAAGGTGCTTCAAAGATGTACGTGAAGGTTAGCATGGACGGTGCTCCTTTCTTGCGTAAAATTGATTTGGGTCTGCATAAGGGCTACTCAGATTTAGCTTTGGCTTTGGACAAGCTCTTTGGTTGCTATGGAATGGGTCAGTTCCGTTTTACTTTGATTTGCTTGTGTTTCTGTACACGATTTCTTTCTTAATTTTCTGGTATCTTTGCATGCTAGCCAGTAGCTAGGGTAAATATTGTCAACAAGTTAGAAACATGCAAAAATATAAAAGTGCATGATTAATAAACCATAGGAATATCAAACATGCAAAATAATACGTTAAACCATGGAATACATGGATTAATTAATGCAAGATTATTTCATTTTAATTAGTCATTTTATGTTCGAGTTTTAGTTCTATCTCACTCAACCAAGAGGAAAAATATATCTCTGAATGTGATCTGAAAAGTATGCTTGTCCTATTTTTTTTTTAAGAGAAGATGAATTCAAATCCCAACCCCCTCTCCTCCGAAAACAAACTTCCTAATATTCCATCATGAAATTTTTTTTCAATAGGCTTCCACTGTAATTACTTTATTCAGCATAAAAAAGTCTTACTATTAAAACAACAAACCTTTTTCCCAACATAATATCCTATGAGTTTCTTTGTTGATCTTGAGATATGATCGTTGGCGTTGATTTGACCTTTTGTAACTACTATTTAAACGTGCTTTTGATATAGGTTTAATTATAATTTGGCAGCATAGGCTCTTCATGAACTTAATTAGCACTTAGTACAATCTGAAATTAGATGATGTTTATACATATATTGTGAGTTAAACGAATTAATTGACCGGTAGATATTATGTTGTACAACATAACGATTATGAAGAATCTTTTATTTTAATAATTGTCCTAAAAAGAATGGGCACGAGTAAAATAATTTCGAGCAGAGAGACAGAAGGACAAAGTGGGAGACCAAGTAGTATATATAATAATTAGACATTCTGCTCATTACGTGATGGCGTGCAGCTAGTGTACACATAAAGTTGATCAACTGCTAGCTCTTAATTTCATGAAAAAGAATTAAGCAGAATAATTAAATTTAAGCTATGTGTAAATTAATCATGATTAACATGTAATTATAGATGCACTCACGGTATAAAATAATTTTGTATGGTTATCCAATTAAAAAAAATAAAAATTAGTTATGAGTAGCGAAAATTAATATGTTTGCCGGAATCTGTTCACAGTGGAGGCGTTGAAAAATGCAGACAATTCTGAACACGTTCCCATTTATGAGGACAAAGATGGTGATTGGATGCTTGTTGGAGATGTCCCTTGGGAGTAAGTACTTTTTGCCCTTAATTCCCACCTTCTAATTTTTTATTCTTTATCATTAATATTTTATAAGTTTTCATAGAAAAATAACTTCTTTATGCTGTGATGGAATTTATATATTGATTTTGATTGAACAGGCATGGTAAGATCAGATCAGTTCTTATAACTTAAAAATTGAATATATGTAATTTCATGAATATACACCATTTTTGTTTAATCATACTTAGATTAAGTTAAAGAATACATAACAAATAACTAGCTCATGTTTAGCTCAACAGGATTAGGTAGACTTGTTTAAAGTGAGAAAGGTTCATTATAAAAAGAAAAATAAAAAAATTATAAGTTTAATAAAAAAAATTAAAAATTTGGGTTTATTATAAAAACACATACATATGCACAAGAAATTGTTATAAAAAATAGTGTCTTCAAACCTAAATCAAGACCATCAAATTATAATTATGGTATACTACCTGTTCTGTTGAATATATGTATATCTAATTTCAAGAATTTCGGTAATATTTAAACAGTAAATAACAGTGAATTGTGTGTTCAAAGTGATTATCATGTTATACACGAGTCAAGTAAACCATAAATACTTTTTATATACTGTTATAGAGTCAAGTTTCCACGTTTGCTGAGCCAAGCCACCTAGCATAGCTAACAGTTTTTAGTTCACATCCACTACCAAACCATGATTAATTCCATGTTTGAAAACTACGTGCTACGAAAATTTCGTTTACTATCAATACTTAGTGTAAATGCTAGGTCTTACGTGTTAATTATTACTTAATTCCAGAGATGCATGCGATGTTTACTATCCAATGAATCTACACTGTGTATAAATTTGTCCCACAGATGATGTAAAAAACATCCTAAAACACAAAGTTACCCCAAAAATTGAAAACCGGATAAGCTAGCTAGCCAAAATAATAATTTAATGAAGGTGTTCTAGCAATTATTAAAATTGAAAACTTCATAAGGAGCATTTGTAATTTTCGGTGAGATTAGCATTTTAGAAAAGTTGATGTAGGAAAGTGAAAATTGACATTTTTTTTGTGATACCGACGATATATATTGGACCCCATATAGCCGACATGCGTGAGCCCCTCGTTATAATGTTGAGGATCAAATTAGGAACGGGGAAACCATGTGGCCTATCCTGAAAACGGAAAAAACATTATTGTTATTGGATACATCAAAATAAAGAGGGAGAAAAAAAGCTTCTTAGTTAGCAACATTTATGAGAATGATCCAATGTCCCATGAAATGAAGTATATGAATTTTTCAATAAAAGAAAGAAAGAAAAAAGATAAACAAGTAAATGATGATGATTTTATCCATATTTTTTCTAAGCTATTGTGATTTTCTATTTTGTGATGTAAAACTTATATGTGTTTGATCATGTTACTTTAACAGAATGTTTATGGAGTCATGCAAGAGGCTGAGGATTATGAAGAAATCAGATGCGAAGGGCTTCGGTTTGCAACCAAAAGGATCTTTAAAGGGATTCATAGAAAGCGCGGCAAAGTGAAAGATTATGTTAGGCTTCTAATTAATGTCGTGCACATTTTGCGATCATCAATCCAAGTTTATGTGTTATCGTTTTCTTATATTTGAGGAAAAACATGCATTTTTAGTTTGATATATGAATTATCAGACTTTTGTTTATGTCAAGTTATTAATGAATGACATATAGGACCCTATATAAATAATAGGGAAAACTCGTCGTTTTAGATTAATTAATGCTTTGCCATAAATGTTTGTTTATTTGCATTCAGTTGCAGTACAAGTTATTGTATCAGTATACTGTTTTCTTACTGATTCCAATTTGTTAATTACTTCACCTAAACTCTCCTTTTTTTCCTTTTCCTTTTTAAATAGTTGATATAGTAAACCGCCATATCAAGTTATTCACGTAAAAAGAGACTAAAGTAAAGAATTTAAATAATAATGAGAAAAATACAAGTATGTTTTATTTTATTTCTTATAATATATAGCATTGCTTTATTTTGAAATGATGGTAGATCTCTTTACAATTTATAAAAGACTTGTGTTAATTACTTAATGTTAGGCTAAAAATATGGATTAAGATACTCTAAAATGACCTCACTTTAGAGAATAAAGTAAATAAATCTCAACAGTTTAACTATTTAGTGGCCATGATTAATTTAAGTTTAAAATTTTTAAAACTTAAAAAAGAAATCTTAGCAAAAAAAATTAAAATGCTCCATTTAAATTCAGTTAATAAAATAATTGCAAGATTGTGTTCCAAACTGATAAATTACACAATATTTTTTTTTAATATTTACAGTAAAATCTCTTATAGTGGAGTACGGTGCAATATTTTTCAAATAATGAAGGAGATTAGTGTGATATAAAAAGAAGTGTGAATGTACATTTTTAAACAATTAAAAGGTTAGTATAAGAATAAAAAAATAAAAACTGTATAATTTCATTTTTTTTAGGAGAATCGTATAACTTCATGAAACCTTAAAAATAATTATTGTAATTTACGATATGAAATATGTAACGTTAATCTAAACACATAATTTATTGTCACACGAAATTCAATGTACATTAACCGTAAAAATATGTCTTTCCTTATTTTTGAAAATGTAACGGTCAATCCAAACACATGATTTCACTTCGTCTACAAAGGTAACACAAGTCCAAACACCCATACAAAACAAATGGGCTAAAATCCATAAATATATAGTAATATTCAGTTGTAAGATGAATGGACTATACCTAAAACAGGAAATTACATCACAGCCAATGTAATCGTTTAATTACAAACTGATACGTATTTTCCAAAATAGATCTCAAGACTTTTTACTTAAGTGTTGAAGGATTTTTATAGTTAACTAATCTCTTCCTCCTGCCAAAAGGGAGAGGTGTCACAGAAACATTTCGAGCTAGTTCAGATTGATTAATATGATGATCTTATTCACTTGTATGTCACTTATATTTATAACGGAGTTAGTTTGGCTCTTTGTTTCATCAATTAATAATCCTTGTATTTATCGGTATAAATTGAAATGCACAGTGATTCCTTAAAGATTTTTCTGTTTAACGAAAAGAAAAGAAATCTATTTCTGTCTAAGCATTTTCTAAAATCCATTTTTCCGTCTTAGGAAAATTTCCTATGTATGAGAACCACTGGGACATTTTAGGCTAGCTCAAGTCAATTTCAATCCAACTTTTGCGTATACATCTTAATACATCTTCTCTGTTTCCATAGATTCAAATAACTGCTTATTTATATGGATGGATGCTTTTTCCTATTAATGGTTTTGCATAAAACCTCTCCAATTAACTAGTTTCACCAAATATGAAAGAAATAGGTATCGACATCTCTTAGGACATTTTTAGCATCTTCAATAATCAAAACTTAAAAATACTCACTTTGAATAGCTCATAACATATTGAATTAATTTAAATGATTCTCAAATGTCACATCACAGATATTTATATATAACTTTGTTTCAACAGTAAAAAATATCAAACAATTCACATTTTTATAATATATATTTCTTACTTAATTATGTTTTCCTCTTTTCTCTTGAAATTTGGGCTTGGAGTTTTTATTTTATTTTTGATAAACTTTGGAGATGCATTGCTTATATAAGATTTGTAAGCCAAAACTTAAGAAAGTCATGTGGCAATTGAACTTGCTGCAACGGAAAAAGAAAATAAGGAATTGTTTCTTAGCATCTTCCATTCTTTCATTGGAGATGATTTAGGTGACAAGGCATTTGGATAAGCAAGAAGAAGGAAGATAAAGATTCCAAAAGGATAAACTAGCAGTGGCCTTTCAAAACAAGAAATGAAAATACAAAACAGTGTCCTGGTAGCTAGGCTTCATCACACTGAGTAAGCTAGATGTCTACATATATTGGGTGAGACAACTCAGCATTGATCATTGTCTCACCATACCATGTCTATGTCAATAGTAACTTGGACTAACCATTAAGCCTATCCAGCTGTTGTAAAGGACCCATGTGAATATGTGATGGATCGATCGGAAAAGCCAATTTAAATATTTAAATTTTCAGCACAACAACTACACTACTATAAGAGGAAAAGGGTCCCCTTTAGGGAATGAGCCTTCTTAGTTGTGCTTGTACCAGAGTGAGTGTGATGGTGGACTATTATAGGTTTCATCTTTTTTCTGTCAAGGATAAGAACGAAGGGACTCATCCCTGCAAGTTGAAAGGAGTTGTTCCATGACAATACAATACAAATTCCCCTTTGTTGTTGTATTTTTTTTGTTTTATTAATTGATTGCTAAAAGTTAAAGGAGTTGGTATTTTATTCATGAAATGGGAGTGTAGTGCCATTATTAATTTTAGCCGGAATTTATTATTTCTCCAATTTCTGCACATAATTTCAAATTCATCCATTTTTCAGCTACAACCATTTAAATGTGATTCCGCACTATATATCATCTTCTAGTGTGTTTGGATATCTCTAAGAATCAATTTTGACCCCAATTAAAATCATGGTGAAATTTTGAAAAAGTTGAAGCAATTATTTGTTGCTTCGGCTTTCCACTTGATTTTAGAATTGATTTTGATAGAGTTGAAAGCTAATCCAAGCTTACACTTCGTCATAATGCTTTCATATGTGTGTGTATAATCAATTAATCATGATAAAATGTTAAGTTATTCTCTATTATCATTATCCAAAAGTAGTTGCCTCGTGTGTTTTGTCAAACCAATATTTTAAATTCCCTTTGCTTCTCAAACTTCTGCCAAGCTTTCGTGTAAGGTGTAAATTAGCAGCGAGTCTTAATTAGATTTCTAAAATGAGTCTGCTAATAATTATGAAATTTCATTGTCAATGAGAATTGAACATAGACATGCAAAAGAGTTCACAATCACATCATATGGCATTCCCTTTCCTGCTGTACTCTAGAAGACTATTGTAAAACAGTAAAAGTGACATAAATAAATAACAGACAAAAGTGTTACCCTTCAAAGTATGATGCGCCAATGCAGGCCCCCTTGGCAGTTATTACATGTATGACTATGAGGAACAATGCGTGAACCATGGTTTATACTAAATAAGGGAATTAATGGATCTTCCAATATACATGATAGGTTATGTTAAAATTCAGTCTCCATTTGTTTTGAGGAAAATAAGCATATATCATTTGAACATAACTTACTTGGTCATGTTAAATATTGACTAAAGAACAGACTCTTGAACATTTTAACATGTAAAATATTGACTAAAGAACATTTGAACTTTCAGGTTAGCAAGACCTATATTAAAAGCAGAGATAAAAAAGAGAAGAGAGATATTGCAAGATAAGATTGTTGAATAATGAAAAAAAAATAGATATTATATAAATAAATAGTATCATCCATTAATAATTGGAGTGAGTGTGGCTGGAAGAGGCCCAAGTCTTATCCACCATCCTGGGCCAAGTCAAAACTTGCCAACTAGTGAAGACACAGTCATTCCCTTAGCCACAAGAAAAGGAAAGACGATGGCTCTACCTTGACTACTTTCAGGATACATCTTTTCTGTCTGCTCGTAAATATATGGAAACACTCTTAAATGTGTTGTTGTTAGGTGAAATTCTTTATAAGGTTTTGTCTGGAGTATTAATTTGTTACGTCATTATTTTTATTATTAATTAATTACAACAAATGTGTGAATCAAATCATGTGAGATGCAGATTTTTACAGGTTTAACAATAATTAATGATTTTGGAGTCTTGGATATTTAGTTGAGTTATATACTTTAAAAAAAATTATGGTCCATAATAATTTTATCTCACTTAAGTTGGATTGTCCTCTAGTAGAATATAGTCAATATACCTTTAATCTAGACAAGAAAAAAAAATTATACCACTAATCAATTCTAGAAAAGCTTATGTTGTGCGTATTGTTATATGAAAGTAAATGAATTCATTTTATTTACATGACTTATGTAAGCTAAATTTACACAAGAACTTCAGCACATCTGATGTTATACTATTTCACAAAAGTGCAATCCTTAATAGTTGAGTTTAAATTTTGACACACAAAAAAATTACATTGTCAAAAATTACTTTAAAAATAACTTTTAAAATACTCATTAAATGAATCAATTTTTTTTTTTACTATAAATGAAATTTCATAATTAAAATATTATATAAAAAAAACTTTATACTGTGGACTTTATCTTTTTTATAAAAAAAAAATCGAATCCTAATTAACATATTTAAGTGATTTAACCACCTACCAATTCCAAACTTTCCATGAAACCCGAATGATGGGAAATTTGGATTTACATTTCAATACTCATATTCATATGTTAATTTTTTTAACGTTTTAATCTTTAATTAAGTTTAAAATCCTCCTCAGTCCTCTCTACCGGCGGAACTCCACCAAGTGACACCACCAGACCCAAAGCTTATCTCAATCCAGGCTAACAGCTATTTACATCCCAAGCTATAAACAATTAGTATTAGTATTTTAACATCTGCAATACATTAAATAATTATTTATATTTTATAGAAAAAAAATTATAATAAATAATTACACTTTAATAAATAAATTACATTATGGTACAATTTTATTTTTGATTACGGATACTTTATAAAAAAATATTAAAATCCAAGTTAGAACTAGAGATATTAAAAATAATAAATTAAGAAAAATTCCCAAAAATGCTTTCGTTCAAGAAAAGCAGCTCGTACATCTTGAAAAAAAAAAAGAGAAATATCTGGAAAGCTCTCATTGAAGAATGATAATTGAAAATGTTCTCGTTCAAAATAATTATTCTAATTTATTTATATTTAGAGAGGAATTATTTATCATAATATAATTTACATATTTAAAAATATTTATTTATTATGAATTTTATTTGTACAAAAAATATTTAATTTGTGAAATAAGCAAGTTAAAATACTAGTTACCTTTAAGCATAGAAGTACATCAAATTTATATTAAAAAAAAGTTAAGAAATTTATAGTATTAAATTTTAAGATAATATTCCATTATATAAATAAATTTTCTTTAAACTCGTTTTTAACTAAATTAAGTTTGCAAAATTACAATGATCAAAATGCAAGTTTATAAATACTGACTCATAAAAGAATGGCATTGCCAAAGTCACTAACAATAATGTCAAATGATCTCTTAAATGGAAAACGTTGAGCATTATTCACCATTTTTTTTTTCATTTTCCCCAAGGAAACCAGAAATCATTAGCTACGGTTCATGTATTATTGAAAAATATTTACAATAAATATCGCGGAAAATAATGCAATATAGCTTGATTTGTCCCTAATGTTTTTTTTTTTCTTCGGAATTCCAATGAAATGAATTATCCAAGCAGCAGAAAACAATACAAAAGTGTACTAGAGATTCGACAAACTAAACAACATACTTATCCCCAATGCTATCAACAATTCTTTCAAGGAAATGAAGTGGCAGCAATGCAACTATCATACGGCAAACCTAGACAATTAGGATGAGATTTTGGACCCTCTTATTTAGTATAGTGTAGGAAGCTGAGAAGCATCGTATGCTGGCAAACAAAATCTCTCACAACCATAAGTCCATTACAATGCCTTGTTTGAGTCTTTTTTTTATTGGAAATATTTAATCGGGATCAGGCTTTCCAACCACTGGACAGGGATTGAAACGTAACATTTATTGAATGCTGATATATATTGATGATCCGCTATTAAATTAATATTGTAATATCAGCCTTTACAACTTATTATTACTAGTAGTTAGGAGTCTTGCTCACTTTACATTGTATATTATTAAATTAATAAATTAATACTAGTATTTTTTATTTTTACTTAGAAGTAATTAAATAAAATTCTACTCTCTTTAATCAAAACTTGAATTTCTTCTATCTATATTAAATATAATTAAATACTATTTACAAATTACCTATTCTAAAATTTAAACCTCTAAACACGTGTATTTTCATATATTAAATTATGTTTTATTATAAAAACAATGTTTTATTTATTAAATTTATACAGCAATCGCCAAGCATTTTTATTTTTACATGTTAGAAACATACATTGCCAAACAATCTCAACAAAAACTTTTTGATTGTGTAATTTTAAACTCAAAACCTTGTTTAAAATAATGAAACATTACCATCGGAGTCTTGTTAAATAAAAGGATAAATAGTGACTTTTGTCATTGAATGTATAATTCGTTGACAAATACATCTTCGAAAGATGAAAATACAAAATTTAGTACCCAAAAATACAGAAAGTGTAACAAATATATCTGGTCATTAATTTTCGTCCGTTACCATTAATAAAATAACATATGTGACATAAAAGGATGAATTTATCATTGAAATGATTGTCAGCGTAATCATACTGACTAGATTGACAAAAATGTCAATAAGATATCATTTTTGGACATAAATATAAGTAATTTTCTATTGGATGAAAATGCCAATATTTTTTATTGGAGGAAAGTGTCAATAATTCTTTTTTGGACCTAAATGTCAATACATTTCATTGGACAAAAAATGTTAATAAGTTATAAAAATGTGAGTAATTCTTTAATGGACTTAAATATCAGTATGTTTTTATTGGACTCATTTATTAGACTCAAAATTTCATTTCATTTAAGGGTAAAATATAATATTAGAATAAATTTTTATTATTTTTTATCGTTACAAACATAACATTACAATAACCACTTAATAAAATATATTAATAAACATAATTTAAAACAAATATAATAATAACCATAATATTGATTATTAATCATAATTTATCTGTCATAATAAAAATTATCCAAAATAAATATTGTATCAATTTACCAAAATAAAACATTGTAACCATGTACCAATTATTACAAAATTTTCCAAATTACCCTAAAAGATAAATATATCTCATATTTCACTTTTTCAAATCTTGGCTATTTTATTAACGGTAACGGATGAAAGTTAACGATCAAATATATTTGTTGCACTTTTTACATTTTTGAAAACTAAATTTTGTATTTTTATCTTTTAGGGACGCATTTTTTAGTGAGTTATACATTTAAAAGTAATTATTTATCCATTCATATTCCTAGAGAGTGAGAAAACGAAAGTCAAGAAAATATTATATGACAAATATGTACATATGTTGGCAATTAGAGATTGTCACATTGACAATCATTTCAGTGACAAATTCATCTCTCTATGTCACGTAGATTATTTTATTAACGGTGACAGGTGAAAGTTAACCGTCAAATATATTTATCGCATTTTTTACACTTTTAGAAATTAAATTTTGTATTTTCATCATTCAATGACGCATTTGTCAACAAATTACACATTCAAAAATAAAAGTGACTATTTATTCTAAATAAAATAAACTATAATAAAGTCCCATCACAAAATAGTTGGTAGTGGCATCCACTTTCTAACAGATTAGATGAGACTACTTAAGTTGGTTAGCCCAATTTGTTCTCCGTTCAAATTTCTTGCGCTCTTACTTTCAGATTCAAGTGGCAATCCTATTCATATTAGTAAGCTTAGCTATTCATAGAATCATAGAACCTATCATTAAATTTAGAGGTTCCATCTTTAGGACCATGATTGCTAAATCAATGTCAATCCCAGTGTTGATTGATCTCAGAATTTACATTTAGATTTGAAAGCAAAGCAAAGTCGATATAGGTTGATCAAGTTATTGCAGAAATTATTGTTTAATATAGAAATAGTTTTAAAATGACTTTAGACCTCTAATCGACCACATGCACCCCTTATCGGTTCATAGTGGGATAAAATAATAAAGCCAAACCACAAACAAGTAAGAAAAACTTGATGGTAGGACTGAATTAGTCCAAGGCAAAATATGCCATTTTTGTTAACCCAACAATGGTCATTACTACACGTACGCTCAAAACACCCAACAAGTCATCTTGGGGTTCTAGTTCTATCATGTAATGTACATACAGAAACAGAATATATTTGTTGTGTATATATCAGAGGGCTTAGAATATAATGTAAAATGTACATACAGAAGATATCTCAGGGAATAATGAATGGAAGTTGAAGGGAAGATTAGATTAGGAATGAGGATTTCTTTGTTATCAGTTAGGAGTCCCTAGCATTGGCTTGTCAAATCATCTTTGTCTTCAGAACAAAGTTTCAAGCAGTTTTGGTGAAGACAAAGCCGCTACACATTTAAACTGACAGAATTTTATAATGAACATCATGTAAGTTACTAGTAAAAGGTCAAGTTCAAAAATATTTTGTATAAATGTCAGGAAAGAAATGTTGGTATCTATACCTTGTCTTGTCTGTATTTCGTGCGGACGGCAGTTAGAGGACAGCCATCAGTATTCAGCTGTAGGTCTTGTAATGCAAGAACTGTGGTTTTCAAATCTGAAGCTTTGTAACAGGCATAGTGTTGAAGAGTTGGATTCTGTAATAAACAATGAGTGTCATTCATGTTAGCTAGCTAGCTTCCTTTACATAACTTCACATGTAAGGGAAATATGAATGTGAGGCACTAACCCATGGGTGGTTTGACTGATCTAGTGTCCACCTTGCAAGAAATACAGCTGATGCAGCAATGATAGAGGGAAGGAAATTCAAGAAACCATAGTCCATCAGTGTTAGTTCAGCTAGGTAATTGGCCAGGTACTCCAATTCAAGGCTTTGGTCCTGCACATTTTTTCAGCAGGTAATCAAGTGATTAGTAATATAGGAGATATAAGATTGGTTGGATGGTTAAAAAAAGAAAGGAAGGAAGAAAAGGTCACGGGTTTGATTCCTCCTACTAACAAAAACTAACAATTAACATTTTCTAATAAAAAAAAAGTGACTAGTAATACTCAAAACTAAATAATTTGGCAGCATTGCCCAAGATCAATGTTTTCACCTTGTATGAAGCTTGTGCTGCCCGAAGAAACCTCCTAAGAACCAAGAATGTAAAAGGACAATTGCATTAAGGATCTCTCAATAATGCATTGAAATTTTCTTATGATCTTATCAATCATTCTTTTGTAAGGATATAGTAATGATTTAATGATAAAAATGCCAACAAGTACCTGACGAAAGTTTGTATAGTGGGAGCAAACAGTTGATATTCAGACGACTTCAACACTTGTCTCTCCATTTTTAGTACCTGCACGCTCACATTATTTAACAATTGCAAAGTGTCCAAGAATTATATAATATTCTTAATCTTGTAGAATACTATTATTATTGACTTTTGCATAATGATTATGACAATACACAGAATCCATAGTTTTAAAAGTGAGTTTGAAAAGCCAAAGAATATGAGATTGAGATTCTAAGTTCTCGCGCATGTGTCTCTAAGTGTAGTTTTCAATTTTTTATTTGATTAAAACTTTAAAGTTTCAATGTGTGAAACTATAAATTCCACATTATTGGCATTAACATTTTATTGTTGAAGAAGCATCGCATACCTCAGCTTTCGTGTATGTATTGTCTGTGATGAAGCAGAAATCTTCAATACGTGGGGCATTAATTTCTTCGTACTTCCTTCAGTCAAAGAAAGCATAATACAAAAGAAACAAATCAAAATCCATTACAAATAACACAAAATTTCCCATCTTATGCATTCCATCCTTCACACCCTAATCCGAATTATCAAGGTCTCATAGATAACATGTTTCCTGAATGACAATTCATCAACATAGTAACAAGGATATGACACTATGCATTCTCAACGAGAAGAATCAATTTAATGTGGTATCATTCAACAATGCCAAATCAACTAAAAAATTCTGACATCATGATATCATGAATCATGAATGTAATTACATATGAGCTATTGAATTTGACTGAGAAGGCACGATGCCAACTTCATTGAATTTGAGAACTTACGAGGCAATTAGCATGCAGGTGATGCCAAGTAGCTGAAGTCTTTGTCTTTCAATGTAATTTTTGGACAGAAACCAATCTATGAGATACACAGTGAGGTAAAGAGTGTCTGTAACCAATTTGTATTCCTCAGAAACCTGGAAAAAAAAATTTAGTTAAGAATACAACTTGGTTTTTGAAAAACACAAAAGAAGTCTCCCGGGTATCTATTTATCATAAGCATTATAGCAACTTCCAACTCACACATTTTTGTAATCCACCATAAAAAAGTCTTAATATTGTAGCTTTGGAATCAGCTAAATTAATTGCTTATTGACTAAAACTATTTTAAAACCTCCTAGAATTTGGATTTGGACCTAACTCAACCTCACAAAATCGACTTGTAAGATGAACATGTCCTACACTTATATACGTTAATTTGACTATATAATTAGTCGATGAAGGATCTTCAACACACACCCCTTGGTCCAATAAGAGCCCAATAGTGGGTGGTCCAATAGGCACAACAACAATCACTAGGATAAGTTTTGATATTTATCTCAAAATTCAGGTTTGGTTGTTTCCCACTTACACACTTTAATTTGGTCATATTATTAGTGGATGTGTGATCTCCAACAAAAGTTTCATGCTCTTCATGGAATCTCTTGGTTTTGAAATTCTATCCATATTTTTTCAATTAGCCTGATCACAACTGCATGTTTTTAAATCAATCCTATATTCTTATCCATGTCAATCCTCGCCCCCACTCCCGTATAACTTCAATTCTAAATTGAATGTTGTCCATTTGTCTTGGGGCATTATCAACCCCATCTTAGAAATTTGTAACCCCATATACCTTGTTGAATGTTAAGAAACTCTTCTTTATAAACAGTGATCTTCATATCTTTTTCCATATTACCACTTTGTTGTTATCTTCTCTGTATCACTCAATTTCCTGTGTCTTATACTGCCATTTTGCCAAACATTTTGGAATTATAATTATAATATATTAGAAAATTAATTGAAGCAAACCTCTACAAGCCAGTCAACCAGTATTCCACGCATGCTTTGAGTAATATCTCGCTGCACTGTCTCCATAAAGTTCGGATGAGGCCTTCTTGCAAGCTGAAATACAAAATATTTGACAAAAAAATTAAGGCAAGAAACAAAATCTAAGAGAGGCAAATGATAGAAAGGTAATGGGAATTCTGCATATCATTTTATAGGACTACTAGAAACCCGGAATCCCAGTATCCCGCAATGTTTTCCAATATAGTATATAGGCTTTAACATGTATATTCCAAAGTCTATATATGGGTTGATATACAAATCTTCTAATATTAAAGGCTCTTTTTCTTTCCTCTTCTATAGGGGATGGCAAAAAAAGTTAGCTAATTCCATGCTTTTAAAGCTAGCAGAGCTGACCGAGAAAATATGACCGTATGGCACGATACTTATGGCACAAACCTCAGCAACACGCATGGTGTCGTAGATATCAGCAGCATAGAGGCTGCAAGATTGAGGATCTTCAAGATCATCATCATCTATATTAGTGATGTCTGGATCCTTCAATGCAGTCAAAAGTTTTGGAAGGTTATCTTTCTTGTCTGCGACAATTTGTAGATGCATGTCAATAGTGATCAATATAAAGCTGAGAACATATCAAGGTATTGAACAAATTCAAAAACAAAGTGAAAAGCATTATAAAATGCATGATGACAGATTATGGACAGTATTATAGGATTCCATGCAACAAGTGTTTATAATATTATGAGGAAACAAATAATCTTCAAATTTCTCGGCTCCAACGAGTAGGATTCTCTCAAAAATCTATAGATCAGCTGTTGTACAAACTAGCAACAATTTGAAGTCTTATAAGAACTTACTATATGTGAAGGGAGTATAATACATCAGGTAAAAATGTTCTATTTAATTTTGAAATCAGGTTCACTAACCAAATTCATTTCTCATTTTCTTAATCAAGCAAATATTTGTTTAACTGGCATTATTGTCTCACAAGAGACATTTGCTTGAACACTTACATAATAACGTATAATGCACACTGAGAAAACATTCAAATATTTGATTTCGGTTCAACAAAACTATTGATACTTTGATAGTCTTTCAAGAAACTATAGTACAAACAAATTATGAGTAAAACCTTTCTTCTGAGAAATCAAAGGATGAGCAGATATTCCAGACATCTGACTTTCAGGCAATCTACAATCATTAGCACTCAGTCGTAGAAATTCATTGTTTTCCAAATTAATTGAGCACATAGTATCTTCCGATTGCAATGCTGTTTCCTTTGCTTTGGAGTCAACAGTAACAGAAGGAGCCACTTTGGACACATTAATTTGACCAGCCTTAGCCAGCTTGCTTTTCTTAGCCTACCAGTCACAGAAATTCACTGTCAGGTGAGGGGCATGAGAATAACTTTCCATGAAAGCTACATCAATCCAGCAACAAATTTCAAGAAGAAAGTAAACAGTTAACCATGAGGAATAGTTTTAAATAAAACATTTTCTAGATCTGAACAGTTGGGACATCAGACAAGGACGAAACCTGAATTTTAGTTGAGTTGAAACAACCCTTGTATGCATTTTCACGGCAAACATTAGTAACTTCCTGAAGAACAGCCTTCCTTTTACGCTGAAGACATGTATTATCAGAAACTGCTCCTTTTGAATTGACTTTGGATAACAGATTCTGATTTTGCTGTGCTCTCTCTTTCAAAGGGGGTAGCTGTCCAGATGCACGAAGAGCAGCAGCAGCTCGAGCACGAGTCAATCGACCAGGGAGCTCCCCAGCTTTCAGCGTAACACTGTTTTCTTTCTTCATCTCTGCAATTACTCTGAACAGCACAAAGAACTACAATCGGGCCGTGTGAATCCTGCAACAGAAAGACCGAATCATGAGAAAGCGAAGCAACTAGAATCCATAATACTTATTATTTTTATCAGCTAATGTTAGTTGTTACTTGTTAGTTTTAGTTAGAATGTTAGTGGGGGATACGAATCCACAATACTAATGATTATTGTTTCTTCATCTCAGTAGAGGTAGCATTGTGTAGTGGATCAGCAACTTCACATCAAGAAACAAAATTCACTTGAAACTTTTAAGTACTCACCTGAAAATTTAGCTATTTCCTGGTGGAACTGGTCTATGTTTTTAAACCCAGAGAGATTAATAAATTTGTTTATTCTTTAAATTAGTAATTTGAAATCAAGCATACAATTGGCCCACCTGAAATAAGCAGAAAAATTGTTTGAATGACTTTCAGAGTTCAATTTAGCTTGAACAGCATTAAGCATAACAACTCCATAGTAACAAAGGCACAAACAGACCCACAAATTGTTTTTTCTCCTTTGCAATAGAACAGGTCAGCATAAGGTCTTACTGGGGAAAAAATGTTAAAGGTTTTATTGACAATGGCTAACATATGAGATCAGGGCCTAATTTATGTTTTCATCACGTTAACTTATCTTATTTCATGAACTCTTTTTTTTAGGGGAAACTTCTATTAAAGTTTCTTAACGTGCCAACAAGAATGTCTCATCAATAAAAGAGATTTTGAAAAGAAAAATGTCTCTTGCATATCCAATCCAATGAAAGATACAATTGTAAACAAAGAGAAGAGAACAAAGAAAGAAGGGTATTCAAATTGTGTGAAAGATTTCACAAATTGAAGCAGGGATATATAGAATGCACATCAAAGTTTTGAACAGCTCGGAAGGGATAAACAGAGACCCAACAAAAATTTGTCAGCAACATGGTTTAGAAAGAGAAAGAAATTAATCTTCTCTGCGTGTAGATAAAAAAAAAAATCTTTGTCCATGTAAATCAACATTTCAAAAATTTCTAAAATTTTCAAGGAGTTCGTACAAACCAATCAAAATGTGGATAAGAAATGAAATGTTCTGAGATTCTTCTTTAGCCCACTTGGGTTTTCCCTTTTGAAAAGCATACAAATGTGCTCTAATATTACCCTCACTTTTTTTATTTCATCCAAACTGTTCTTCACAGAAAAAACAATCAAGACTCAATCTTTCTATTAATGCCATTATCTGTTAGGACATTCTCTAACAAACTCAACATAAAACCCAAAAGCACCGTCACCCACATTCATATCTTCAACCAAGACATGACATTGTAAAACACAAGACAAAAAGAAAAACATGGTTGGTTTGTTTCATTAGCAATGCAAGAAGAATGACCTGGGTTTATCTTGCAAGCTCTACCACCTCCATTGAAGAGAGATAGGAGCTCACAGACAGAGAGAGAGAAAGAAAGGGTTCCAAGCCTTTCTTTTCTTGGGAGCAGCTTCGGACAAAGGAAGAGACTGAGCGGGATGTGGTTGTTTAAAATCCTGGTGAAGTGAAACAATGCACAAAAAAAAAGGGAAAAGTTAAAAAAAACATACAATAAAGATTGTTTCTGAAGAAATAATAATATAATATATGTGGCTCAGTGCCATTACTCTGTTGACTATTGAC
Organism: Glycine max; assembly: GCF_000004515.6. Classification (NCBI taxonomy): domain Eukaryota; kingdom Viridiplantae; phylum Streptophyta; class Magnoliopsida; order Fabales; family Fabaceae; genus Glycine; species Glycine max. Next base: position 16,905,240 of record NC_038244.2, read on the forward strand.
TCAAAAGTGAAAGCCAGTTCATCATCTAGTGACAAAGTGAATGAGTGGTGTATTTTTTTTCCTACTTATAATTTTAGATTTACCTTAAGATTGCTCGTGAGATCTGGTCGTTTAAGTTTTGAATTACCTTCGTGCCCTTAGGTTGTCTCCTTTGTTACAATTATTATTACTTGGTTGTTGACAGTGACACTTTACACCTTTGTTTGAATTAACTCAAAGGGTAGTTTGGTAGTTCAGAAGTTTAGGTTGTTAAGCATCAACTTTGTCAAATTGGTTGGAGGGTGGATTCTTTAAAAGTTGAAATTGAATTAGCACATACCCATGACATGTTGGTTTTCGTAGGGTGCTTGTCCAGTCAGCTATGGTGGCAATTTAAACCTAGAAGATGACGGGATTTGTTTTAGTTTTAAAGAAGGAACAAGTGAGAAGTTGTAATTATTTGGTTCAATAATTAATAGTTAATAACTGAGTAAGAAGTGTAATGTCGTGTTAATGAGTAATAGTATATTAAAAATATTGCTAGTACTAGTAAGAATTATTAAATTTATTGTATTAAATATCATTAATTGTTTTATAAATTAATTTCAAATTATTTTTTTATTTTTAATTTAAAATTGTTCAAGAAACTTTAGCAAATATTGGTTGTCCTCCTATTTGTGTTCATTTGATTTGGTGTTGCATGTTCACAGTGAAGATACATATATTGTGGAACAGGGAGGCTTTAAAGGAGTTTACCCCCTAAGCGTGGTGTGCGTCAGGGATCCTATTTCCCCATATTTATTTGCCTTGTGTGTTGGAGAGGTTTATTCATCTTATAAACCTTGTTGTGACTAACAAATCTTGGAGGTCAATTCAACTAAATAGAGGCAGATCGTCCATCTCCCAATTGGCTTTCAATGACAACATCCTTTTGTTTGCCGAAGCTTCCCCCTTATCAAATTGAGTCGTAAAGTTTGCTCTCAATATGTTTTGCAAGAGTGTTGATGCTAAGGTGATTTTGGAGAGAACATGCATTTTTTATTCCATAAACGCCAATCGACAAATTTGTCAAGACATTACTTCTAGAAGCGGTTTTCAGTGTACTGACGACATTGGCAAATATTTGGGGGTGTCAATCCTACATAATGGAGCTAATAAGCAAACCTTCGGTTTCATTATGGATAAGTTTAACAGGTGGCTCAATAATTGGAAGAGTAGCATGTTGTCGATGGTGGGGTGAGTGACTTTGGAAAAATTTGTCCTTTAATCAATGCCAAATTATGTCATGCAAATTGCAAACCACCATGCTGTCCGTTTTTGTTTGTGATAACATCGATAAAAAGTGTCGTTCGTTCTTTTATTTGGGGATGGTGATGAGGTCAGGAAGATCCATACCATAGCCTAGGATAAGCTCAGTAAACCCAAGCTTGTTGGAGGTTTAGGTTTTGTACTTACTAAAATCCGAAGCTAACACATGTCAGAGTGGATGTGGCTAAGATGAGCTTCTGGACTTCACTCGTCGGTTGAGAGTGATCTTTGTTAGTGACAAGAGGGGGGACCTGCAAAACAAAAGACTTTGATGTTCAAGTAAGTATATAAGTTAGGAGAACGAGAGAAAAAATATGAATACACAAGTATGTAAGCAGGTGTGTACTTGTGTTCGAGATGTGTTGAGGGTTCGAAGGAATCCAGTACTTATAGGAGTGGAATGGACTTTTATTTAAAATTATTGTCTCCTAATCAATCGAGTGCTAATCTTGTTATGGGCTAATCATCTTCCAATCATGCATTGTTAAATTGCTTGATAACTTGTCATGTTGTTACTTCTATTACAAATAGAGAGAGACTTTCGCCCTTGTCAATCACAATAAGGAATTTCGAGAGGAAACACCTGAGTATGCATGATCCTAGTTACTCATAGACGGAAGTCAAGCTTAGTGAGCGTTGTACTTGTGTTCCTTGAGGATGTGCTTAGTTTACCACCTAAGTGCGAGATTGAGAATCTTGTAGGTGTAGTCCTATAGAAACCTGTAACCTAGTTCTTGGGAGATATCTGGTATAGAGTAGTCGAAAAAGTTACGAGGAGCAGTTAGGAGGCTTAGTGTGAAACCTTAAGAGAGTGTAAGGTCATTAGTATGGCATTGTTTTGCTGAGCATATAGAGGGGTTCGAGAGTGAGTGTTCTTGCGTAAGGTAGATGACCTAAAAAATTAGTGATGATAGTTGTATGATTAGTGAGATAGATCTTAGTTCTCTTTACCTTTAATCCGGGCAAAGTCTGAGGATGCTCCGATGACTACCTTAGTACCCTACGTGTACCTGGTCATGTCTTGACAAGATCGATGCCCTATGTGTTCATGGGATACATGGACAGGATCTCCCACCCTGAGTTAGCTCTTGTAGTGATTTCGGTGATTAGTGCTTTAGTGTGTTTCGAGTTAGGTTGGAGTATGTGGAGTATCTTAAGGTTGTTATAGACCCTTGGGAATCACCTTTCGTGATGGGCGTTTTAGTACGCATTTTAGTTAGATGAGGATGACCCTTAGAGTATGCTATGTCTAGGTGAGAGATAACTATAGATCCTTCTTGGCTAGAAGTTGCTTTGGGATGAGGGGAAACCTAAGGTTAAGATTAGACGCCCCAAATTAGTAGCCGAACCAAGAAGTTGTTCTAGGATTCCTTGAGTTGACCTTAACCCTTGTTAGAGATGACTTGAGTGAGTTGAAGCTTTGGTGAGGTCCTTACATGGAATAAACTCTGTGTTTCATATGTGGTTCGAGTGAAGTACACATGTGGGCAACATTAGCTACCTAAGATGGGGAATATATGTACTACATCAAACTTTTGGAAATGAGTTTCCAAGAATTTGGGCAGTCTGATGGATGGGCTAGCTTGGCATGTCTCCAATGGCATTTCAACCTATTTCTAGACCAACAATTGGGTTCCCACTTCATGTGGTGCTAAAGGCCAAAGCTTTTATCTCTCTTTCAAATGATGAGTTAAAGTGATTGATTTTGTGCCTCCCAGGGGTGGTTGGGATAATCAAAAGCTTCATGTTTCCCTTCTCAATGATGTTTGGATAACCATTTCTACCTTAGTGCCACCTGTGATATCCAATACCTCTGATATGTCTGCTTGGAAGCATAAACCGGATGGAACTTTTTCTGTTTCCTCTACCAACATTTCTATTTCAAGTCCTCCTATGGCAAATGATCCTTCATTCAATCTCATTTGGTGCTGGAAGGCTCTCGAATGAATGCAAATCTATTTATGGAAGCTGGCCAATAATGGGTTGTTAACTAATCCTAGAAGATTTAAGCTTTGTCTTATTGGTTTCGATGTTTATGCCTTTTGTAATTTAGAATTTGAGACCTCCTTGCATTGTATCAAAGATTGCATCTTTGCCAGGCAAACCTAGATTGCTTTGGCTAAAAACAATCTCTCTGTTCATTTCTTTGTTATGGATTTGCATGATTGGTTATCCAAAAATCTAAAAGGTTCCAACTCTAGTGTTTTATAGGATTGGGGTTTAGTTTTTGGACTGGCATGCTCCCTCATTTGGAGAAGTCGAAATGAGTTCATCTTCTCTGCTAAACCTAGTTCTATCACTAGCTTATGCGTTAGAGTGACTTGTGAAGTTTTAGAAATTCACTTATCCCCTTCAATCTAGTTTGACTCTTCCTACTCCTTGCCAGGTTCTCAACCCCAATCTCTTCATCTTCTGGGAAGCGCCACTGACATGTTTGTATAAACTTAACTGTGATGTTGTCGTTGCTCTAGTGGCAAAGCTCATGTATGGTAGGGTGTTGAAGGACCACTTTGGAACCATTGTTTTTGCCTTTTCTAGCAAGATTGGAACTTGCTCTATCAATATTGCTGAGTTGTGGGCTATAGCCATTAGGATCAAGATTGCTTCCTTAAGGGTTTTTGAAAGTTTTATGGTCGAATCATATTCACAGTTTGCTACCAACCTCATCCAAGTTGGTTGATCTTCTTCTCATGAGTACATGCAGCCTATGTCACTCATCAAGAGTGTTGCGAATTCGTCTGGTATTTCCTCCTGGATTCTCGTTTACTAAGAAACTAATCAAGTCTTCCTTTGCTTCTTTGAAAGTTTTTGCTAATGTATCATATGTATCTTTCCCATATGGATTTTAATTCTATCATTCTCTAGTGGCTCTGACCCTATTTTCTCAAAAAAAAAAATAGTGCGTGTGTTTGTTCAAGATTAAAGAATGAGAAGGGATCTTTTTTAACATGAGAACACATATATTTTTTATATTTAATTCAAATCTTATCTATGGGGTCTTTAACAAAATGGTATATTATTTTCAAGATTCAAATTTATAATATACAGATAAAAAATAAATTATGAAATTGTTAATTCTCAATTATTATTTTTTCAATCAACAATTCATAACATCACTTTCGATTTTTTGGGTTCTCTAAAATGTACATCTAATTTAAAATGAGCTTAACTCAACAAAGTATTAAGCTGTACAAAGATTAATATTTTTAAAATATAACTAATATTCTAGTTTCATAACATCACTTTCGATTTTTTGGGTTCTCTAAAATGTACATCTAATTTAAAATGAGCTTAACTCAACAAAGTGTTAAGCTGTACAAAGATTAATATTTTTAAAATATAACTAATATTCTAGTTTGTAAAGGATAAATATTTTCTTTATTCAGTTAAAATTTATATTAAATAAATAATTATAAATATATAAATTATGTTATAATAAAAAATTGTAATTTATAAATATTTTTTAACATATAAGTTATATTTTAAATTTATTATAAATATTTGATAATCTGCTTGTAAAAAAAACTATTGATAATCTAAAAAAAGGAAAAGGGTAGGTTAAAAGATATAGAAGTTAAGAAAAAACATTAAAAGCGCTCTCATTGATAATTAAAAAAAATGTTTTCGTTGAATAACATTTTTTCTTAATGGTCTGAACAAAGCGTCCCATAACCAAATTAACTATTATTTAATGAATAAACAGTTACATATGCATCCTCCATGAAAGGAGTTTTTAGCGAAATCAAGGATTGAGAGAAAGAAATAGCCTTCTCTACTACTGGTTAAACCATGTTTTGCAAAGGAATCTATTATCATGTTTGACTTTCTAAAAACATGAACCACACTACTAAGTTGAAAAGCCAAAAACTTCTATGGATCATATCTACCAATTCGATAAAAAGAGTACCAATACATAAGGTATTATTCATTATTTTAACAGGCAGTCAGACTCTAAAATAATCTTCTTGCAGCTGGCTTCCTCCGTCATTCTCAAAACAAAAAATATTGTCCAAAGTTTTGCTTCAAGAATAGAACAAAATTTCAGTCTCCTATAAAAAGCTTGAACAAGGTTACCTTTATTATCCCGAATAATCCTACCACACAAAAAACACCATCACAGTTCAATTTAACAAGGTTGATTGGGGGAGAAGACCGCCCACCAGAACCAATTTGACCATAGGAATTTTCCACAAATTGTAGGATACATATAGTGGATACCCATATATTCATTGTTTTTTTTTTTTTTACTGCTCGTTGAATAATAATTCTTCAAAACACTCTCATTTACTATAATTATATACTCCTAAATATTTAATATTTTAACTTTAAGAGGTTAGTTGAGAAAAAAAACAATATCTCTCTCATATGATAGATTACAAGTTTAAACATTCATTCATCTCTTTAGGATGAGATAAATGTAAATCTATTGAGGAATGCTAGCCAAGATTTAAGGAACAAATTGTTATTACTTGTTTCAATTATGGTTAATTTTATATTATATTTAATGATATGTATCAATTTTATATAAAAATACAATCGTTTTGTTAGGAGAATGTAAATTATATTGTCAATGTCAATCTATATTATTTATATTAATAGTTAAATTTTCATTAGATAAAAGATTTAGTAACAGATATTAACAACGTCTGACCATTAATAACATTTTATTTGTATTGAATGAAATACAATCCTTATAAGTCCTTCTCTTAATCTCATTGTTCTTCTTTGTTTCAAAATATTTTTTAATGTGAAGTATTTTTTTATCCGGACAAATATATGAAAATTTAGATAATTTACACTTTACTCAATTAATTAAATTAAACCTTCTTAGTGAAACATGTTCTTTAAAGACGCTAAATAATTGGGGGACCTTGTCTTACATGCATGAACAAAGTCAAAGACGTTGAAATTATTGTATTTTTTCAATGAATTATCATAATTTAAATGCTATTTATGTTAGGACTACTTTGCAGTACAAAAGTCAAAAGTTTATAAAAATGTAAAAAAATTTCATTAAAAAAATCAAAATATTCTAAGCAAAGTACTATGCAATATATTGCTCATTGATTGGTGAATTATAAAGAATTCAAACTATAAATGGTTCGAGCATTTTATGTCAATAAATATTAACGTAGAAGTGAAGAAACTTTTTTTTCTTGTGAAGATAACGTAGAACTCTAGAAACTCAAATTTCATCATAAATTATTTTAATATATTCACGTATTAGTATAGAGTAAGTCTAGAGATATGTACTGTATTACACTTTTCCTTGGGCACAATCGTATTCCTAAATATTTTATCTGGTTGGATTCCATCAACATGTAAGCGGTTGCTAATTGCTATTAGCAAAAATAATATTGAAATTTAAGGTTTGCTGATTGTGATGTGAATGAGAAATGTAAGCACGGATTGCCAGCTAGGTTTATCAATCAATTTAAAACGTTATTTCTGTTGCCATTAATCTTTTCCTGTATTGTCAATTCAAATGTTATGAAGGGTAGCTCAAGTAGACAAGTACCAAGTGTGAGAATTGAGAACATCCAGATTCAAATTTCTCGTCATAAACACGCTGATTCTCTGACATAAGAAAGGGAACAGAGTAGGAGGAGTAGATGAAACTGTGTTAAAAGAGTAACAGCTAGGCAAGGCAATTAAAAACTTTTAATTTGGAATGTTTTGAAATTTTTTGAACTATAGATAAGGAATAAAATTACAGGAAATGGGGACAATTTAATATGATAAGCATGTGATTTAACAGCTTTGCGACAGATACATGAATGGCATGTGGCTTATCTATGCCCCACAACCCCTTCCGCATAAGTCCTAAGTCCTAACTGATCCATTTGAATATCCTTTATATTTGAGCTCAAAATTTAAACTATGCTCCACTAATATTTTTCAAAGCTTTGTGTCCATTTTATTTAAATTCTCTTATTGGTATAGTATATTTAATCATACATAGAAGACTTGCAAGCATAAAAAATAAAAAAACATAGAAGACTTGCGTGCCAAATAAAAATAAACTATGATAAAAGGGCAAGTGTGCACAAGTCAATATGGATCCACAATATTCCAACCTCGTTATTTTTTTTTTCTTAAGCAAAATGGAAAGGGTTTCCTCTAATTAAGGGTTATAGGTAAAAAAAACTAAATCTGGTAGCAAATTATTTTGTCCGTTGAAACTCATCAATTAAACGATAACATTAGTATTTGTTGGTTTATTTTCAAAATATAGGAGAATTTTAACACAACTTATGTCTTATATAGTTAATGGTGTTCCTTAGATTTTTGTCTTGTTTTATTCTTTCGTGTACATCTTGGACCTTTGGGAGATCGACAGTTCGGGAATCGAAATTTGGTAAAGAACGGCTTGATTTACAATGAATTGAATGGTTTATACATGACAATTGATCATTCAAAATTGGAGTTGATCATATATTAGTTATTAATGTTAATTATTTTCTAATGATGTAAATAGACCATATATTATATAATCGATTTATCTAGTGGATCATAGTACTTAAAAATATGTTTTAAGGCCTAACTGTTCACAAGGCATCACATGCATGATACTAGCCAGTGGACCACTCCTGCAGAACTGGAGCCGAATCCAAGATCCCTTTGTTGAGGTTTAAATTTCTATGTTGACTCATGTGAAATGTGAACTATTGGTTCTTCATGAGGGACGAAGATGGCGATGAGGAATAGCCTGATGTATAAAATTAATATAAGTCCATCCTAACTTGATTGCGTTTCAATTTTCAATACATATTTGTCTAACAATCTTTTTTGTAGGCTATAACTTCAAGCAAAATTAGGAAGCCATACCGCAACAGTCTCATATAAACTGAGCCTCAAGGAGTTTGTGTGTGTTTAACTGTTTAATTATTCATGGTTTTCCTAACTGTATTAGTTTAATTTAGAGTAATGATATATAAATATTCGTTTTTTGGGTTGGTATCCCTTCTACCAAATTTAATACATTTTTTTGGTTTTGGCCCATAAAAAAATGATATATAAAAATATTCTTATATATCAAACATCTCATTAATACTTATTGTTTGTTTTTATCTATCTTCTTATCACTTTATACCATTCATCTTTCATATATTTTTCTCTCTAAAATATCCATGAAATATTTTGTTTTAATTTATTTTTAGGAGCTTTCTTTTGTTCTGATTAAAGTTCCACGTTTTGAAAATAAGAATCAAATAATGAAAATATAGTAAGATACAGTTGCTTAAGATAGGCTACCAGCATGTTTAGAGCTGTCTTTAAATCTCCACATGCATGAGTGTTAGACGTAAAAGCTATTGAGAGTAGTTTTAAAATGGATCCACATTGAATATTGAATGAAGGTAAAACCAAACAAATTAAACTCTACGTACATATGTTGGTATAGAAATAATGCTAAGTAAGAATAGGGATATATGTACCCAAAAAAAATAGGGATATGCTGGGAAACACTTGAACGTGTCTAGCTTTTGGATTAAGTTCATGTTTTAATCTCAAATAATAAAAAAACAAAAAGTTTTGCATTACACTGCTTTATCTCATAATAACAAGTTACCCAAGATAAACTTTTAACCCTAGCCTTTACGTGAGAGTTGAAAATTGGGGAAAGAAAAAGTCATAAACAACATAGACAAATCAATTATTAATCACATCCACTTTGAATATTATTGCTCGATTGCTTTCAAGGAAGAAAGATCAGACATAATTTAAATTATGCAATTGCATGAATCCGCACTGATATAGAATACATTGGTTGAGAGGGAAGCTTCCTAAAACTAATTCAAAATAGAATAAGATTTGGACCCTTTTTTTGGTACTACTGTACTAGTGAGTTGCGAGAGAAAATAAATACAAAATAAAATTAAAAAGGAACAAGTAAAGGAATCATCACTCATCTTATTTACTATTGTTCAATTAAAAACTTAATTTTGTGTATATATATATATATATATATATATATATATATATATATATATATATATATAACATAACATAAATCAATTGTTACATATATAGTTGTTTAAAGCTTAATTAACTAGTAATATTAAATTTAAGTCTTAAATATATAATTATGTTAAATAATTTTATCGTTTATAATTATTTTATTTTATTCAAATATAATTATTTTTCGTAATAATATAAGGTGCGGTGTAAAAAAGTTACTTCTTTTCCCATTTCTTTCGAAACAGAGAAGATGAAAAAAAATGAATCCAAATCGTCCATCTACTTTCACATTTTTCTGAGTCACAATTTTATCTAGTCATTTCATTTTATTTCCTGTTCAATTACTACGTAATAACAAAATTAGTGATTCAGATGTTGGCCGGAGCATATACGCCTGGAGAGGATCAAGATGTGAAAAATTATGGAAATTAGGGGGAAAAAAAGTTTTTCCCTCCAATCTCTTCCCTTTCCATCAATAAAATATTACCAAACAAGCAATGCCTTCATTCTCTTTACTTTAACTTCCTTATCACCTTTTTTTAACATAACAAACAAAACCTTTTTCTTACATTTCATAATTAATTTTTCTGACTTTTAACTATTCTTTTGACTTCTGAGTACCTTTTCTCCCCTAACGAATACTCTGGCCATCATTAATTCATTTATATTTCCTTTCCTTTGATAATCAAATTAGACATTCTAGAAATAAATTGTACTTCAAGACAAACTTTGAGTTTGTTTGATTAAAGAAAACATTCTTTTCAGTTAGAAATAAAAAAAAATCATTTTCATGTATTATCGATATTAAAGAATTTGTATTATGAATCAATCAAAAAATATTTCAATTACATTTTTAAAATAATAAATATATACTTTCCTATAATCTCAAATATAAAAAAAAACATTTTTCATGGTCTAAGTATAAATTTTTTTATCTAATTTTATCTTATTTAATGTTATTATTTTAAAATACTTTTTATTTAATTAAAGTTCTAGTTTCAATGATTCATTTTTATCTTTATAAATTTCTAATGAATAATAAGTTAAAAAAATATTTTTTTAATTGAAATTGATGTAATTAAATATAATTAATTAATTTTCTTAATTAATATATCATGTTTTTTTTTTCATATTAGAGGAAGTAAGTGAATAAATTTATCATATGACAACTTGAGATAAGATGATTTATAAAATTTATTTATAATGAGAGTATATTCTAATTAAATTTAAAAAAAAAGTTTAATGTTTTTAAAAAGAGAATAAGGTCAGTATAAGAAAATTTTGAAAATCTCATTTCATCGTTCATTAGTCACATCACATACATTAGAAGCAATTCGAAACCCAATTGAACATAGCCTACAATACATCACGATTTTCCTATTTGGGCTCATTGATGACTCCCTCAGCCTCAGTCATGACCTGCCCCTTTCAACATCACTGTAATGTATGTACGTATTGAGACTATTCAAAAACAAATTGGGTCATTTGATGAGAACAACAGGCCAACCGTGAGACCACAATTGGGACTACGAAACCAAACAGATCTGAATTCTTTTTCTTTAACAAATTTTAAATATTATTTCACACAAAAATAAAAATACAAACAGAATCAACAGATCCTCTGACTAATTTATACTACTACTTTTCTAGTTTTACTTATAATTTGAACATATTATATCCATGGAAGTCGTTAGCAAAGTGAGACACTTGTTGAGAAGTTATTGCAATTCCTTACACCTATCAAGTTCAGGTAAGAAAGAAAGATCGAATTTGAGTAGAAAGGAAATAAATAAATAAAATTAAGTATTTGATATGAGAGAAATATAAAAGTAACTGCATGTTTTTCCATTTTTTATTCAACTTCATCCTTCTTTCTCCACCTCTTTTATTTTACGTCTTATTTAAAATTTAAAAAAAATGTGGAAAGATTGGCTCAATAGTCTAATATCTGTATTCCTGTTAGGATAATATAATATCAATATTTATAATTTATTTATTTTTTCTAATTATGATGATTAAAAAATATTAATATTTTTTAGTACATTAATTGAATAAAAAATATCAATATTATTTTAAAAACATTAAAATATTATATGATTTAATTCAATGTAATAAAATAGTTATTTATTTTACGAATACATGTTTTATTTTATTAATTCTATAAAATAAAAAATCTATTGATGTAAGAAAATAAATACAATATTAAGTATTAACCCATAGCAAATATTAGTACTAGAACCATAATTTGTACCAAAAAAAGTACTAGAACCAAAACCCAATATACACATTATACAGGGCGACTTTTAGGGCGGAGAATTGGAACAAATTTAGTCTGTAAGATATATTTTTTTTTTTTCGAGATACTTGTAGGATTAATGTAGACATGTCTAAGCTGAAATAAAATACAAAAAAAAATTAAAAAATTAGAAGACACTACTGTGTCAATAGACTCGAAGAAGCATGAATCCACACCGAGCACACTCTTTTTATTTTTATTTTTAATTTTAATTACTCCACAACGATTCATAATTCAGAAAGGTCATATTTGGAAAAATCTTTATGTTCAACAAAGTGATTTGGTATGTAAGATAGAAAGCTTAATGTTTTCTAGATTTATTCCCAGATTGGAAGTCAATTGTAAATGCAAATGAGGACTAGTTTAATGTTTGTTTTTAATTATCAGTTCCAAATGAAATGGTTTTAGTGATGGATCAGTTATAAATTTTTTGCTGTGCAGTATCATAAGTTTTTTTAATAGGAAAAGAAAATAATTCTACTTACATTTTTGTGATGGGAAAATTAATTTATCTACTCTACTATCTATATAATAAAGCAGTGTACGTACCACTAAAATTACAAAACTATTCCTTTTAATTTGTTCAGACCTGTCAAAAAGAGAACCCCTTTTAATTTTTTGTAGTTTCCTTTTTCTTCTTTCCTTCTTTCATTTCTCTCACACGTTCTTTTTTTTTTCTTCTTCTTTCTTTCATCTCTCTCACACACTCTCATTCCTCTTTTTTTTTATTTTACGGTTTTTTTTCTATCTTTTTCTTTTTCCTTTTATTATTTTTTACAATATTTTTTTTAAAAAAATTATTTGATTCTGTCTCATATATTTATTTTTTATTTTTAAATAAATAGTTATATACATCAGTCATATTAAAAAAAAATATAAGTATAAACGCGATTCGTGCGAATGTGCAATTAACTCATTACACTAACTTTACTAATGTTTTCAAAGCATGACAATAACGACCCTGCAATGCGTTACTTTTTGACTTTCTTTCACTTTTTTTTTCTATTATTATCTCTTTAATCTGTATAACAAATAACCATTTTATTATTATCCCACTCATTTTTTCTTAAAATGTTATTTATATTTTTTCCTTTTTATGTTGTATTATTTCTTTTTGTATTTTTTATTCTACATTTTATTTTATTCTTTAACAATTTTAATACTAAATAATTTATGTTTATCAAAATAGTAACATTTAGTTAATATATTTATTATAAAACAATAGTTTGATTTTTTTATAAGGCAACCAAATTTAATTAGTTTAAATTACTTTATGAGTAACATAATAAATTAAACTATTTTGGTTACGACAGAGACAGGAAATATGATTAATGATGGTTAAACTTGCTAAAGATATAAATGATACAATTTTTTCTTTAATTATTTAACATAATTGCATACAAAAAATGCAATAATATTTTTTTTAACTTTGCGAATCCTATAAATTTTTTTAATTAGAAAATATTTTTATATAAATATATAGTTAATATATTAAAATTAATTTATTAAAATGATTTTTATTACAAAAAAATTTAAATTTCTTACTCACTATATCATAAATTAAATTAGTTTAAATTTTATTTTTTTTATGATAAAGATCACAATTATCATTCACATAAAATAATTATTCTCTACGCCATCATGGGTGAACCATTATGGAGAAAACTCTTTTTATGAGTATTTAACATAGTTAGATATCAAACAATCAACAATATTTAATTTTAATTTGAAATCATATAAAATGAATTTAAATATTTTCATAAATAAATAGTTTGTTAATTAATATTTGTATTCCAAGGTTCAAATTTTTGTACTGAAAATAAATTTAAATTTAATTTAATTAATTTTATTTTTTAAGATGGATAACACAAATATTATTCACGGAAAATAATCTTATTCAACATCAATATCGACAAACTATTATGGATGACAAAAAAACTTTTCGAGTATTTAACACAAATTCATATAAAAGACTCAATAATATTTATTTATTTTTAATTTGAAATGTTATAAAATTATTTTTACTTAGAAATTATATAAAATAATGACATATATAAACATTTTGTTGAATAATATTTATATTATGTGGTTGAAAACTTTATACTAAAAAATAATTTAAATATAATTAGTTAAAATGTTTATTACAAATTTATATTTTATATCCTATCCTATACTTATTGTATAATATTTTATTTAAATACATGCATTGTTAACTATTATACTTACTACGAAATAATATTTTTAATAATTTCATAAGCAATACTCTTATTGGTTAATATTTATAGAGTCATGTTGAATTATTTTTACATAAATAACAAATTATGTTTTTAAAATCCTTATTTATTACATAAATAACTTTCAACTAGGCATGACAAATAACTCTAAATTCATTTTGACTTTGACAAATGTATCTATTTTGATGGGTCACTTGTATGACTATTACATGATTCATTCTTTTAGAAAGGACAATAATGAGTATCTTTTTATTTTTGTGATCATGTTAGTGCTACGAAGTCGTTTCCTCCCAAGGCAGTTACAAATCTGTCGGGAACCTTAATCGCACACGAGGTGATATTTTTCTCCTAACACGATTTATTCCATATTTAATGACTTTTATCAACTATTGTTGATAACAATAATGAGTGTCTAACTATTTGTCTCATGCCTATCATATAATACTTTTTTTACATGAATATATTGAAATATAATAGTGTTGAACTATTTTACATAGATAACATAATAAATATATTAAAATAAATTTTATTAAATATATATTTACTGGAAAATAAATTTTATTTCTTTTCAATATCATTGAAAATAAATTATTTGTTTATTTATTGCATAAATATTATCTTTTTTCATTTCTAGAGAATAGCTAATATGTTTGTCTTAATATAAAAATTTAATTTTATATATAAGAAATTTTGTTAGTATCATAAAAAATTTCTAAAATTTATTTTTAATTTGAAATCCTATAAGATTAGTTTTACTTAGAAATCGTATAAAATCAATTTAAGTTAATCTCATAAATAAATTTTTTGTTGATTAATATTTATATGATAAGATTGAAATTGTTAAGCTAAAAAAAATCTAATTAGTTAACATATTTGTTACCAAATAATATTTTGACTCTATGTTGAAAATTATTTTATTAAATATATCTTTATTAATAATATTTTTAACTGTTATCATAAATTTAATTAGTTTAAATTTTTTAGAGTAAAAATAAAAAATATTATTCATGGGAAAAAATCCTACCTATAATCATATTATGTGATAAAAAATTTCTTTGAGTATTTTACACAAATACATATGGAAGACTTGATAATATCATAGAGACATAATTCTTTATCTGAATAGTTAACACAACTGCACATAAAAAAATCAATAATATTTATTTTTACTTTTAAATCTTATAATATCATTTTTAATTAGAAATCATTTTTACATAAAATATATGATATTTTTATTAAAACTAATTTATTAAATGTATTTTTATTACAAGATAATTTTTTTCTACTTGAGATTTTTTTTGCTATTTTATTAAAAGATAATTTAAATTAATTACTCAAAATCATCATAAATTATATTAGTTTTAATTTTTACACAATATGCGGTAAGAATAACATGTATTTTTTTATTACAAAATAATTTAAAATTACTTATTAAATAAGTTTTTTCTTCAAGTATTTCACACAAGTGTATGTAGGCATGGCAATAGGGTCTGTCTCGGACTTGACGGAGAAAACCCAAGTTGACCGGGATTGAGGTCGGGTTTTCTCCCATAGCCAAAGTCAGGTTCAGAGATGAGATTATTAATACACGATCCGAATTTGTCCCGCTAATAATTAATTTATAAAAATATCATTACATAAATATAACACACTAAAACATGAAACTATTTGATTAACTTTTATGTTATGTTACTGTTGGATTAGATTTTATGTTGTCATGTACAATAAAAAAACATGTTATGGTTCCTATTTAAAATTGTATTTTTCATTTTATGAAAAATTATAATTTTATAGAATTTT
The DNA here is from genome assembly GCF_000004515.6 of Glycine max. Lineage (NCBI taxonomy): Eukaryota > Viridiplantae > Streptophyta > Magnoliopsida > Fabales > Fabaceae > Glycine > Glycine max. Next base: position 16,920,816 of record NC_038244.2, read on the forward strand.
ATAAGCATATCGGGGGTGGGACGAGAAAAACTCGACCTTGTTAGGGGTAGGGATAGGTGGTAAATCTACACCCCGTTGGGTTTTAGGGGCGAGATAAGTAAAATCCAGTCCCGACCTGCCCGTTGCCATGCCTAAGTGGATGCCAAAGATTCAATCATATCATATTAAAAGTAATTTTAATTATGATAAAGACCTCGAATATCATTTACAGGAGATAATCATACCAAGACCATAATAGACGACATAATTCTTATTTTGAGTAATTAATGAAACTACATACCTAAGACTAAACAATGTTTATTTTTACTTTGAAAACTCATTTTTACTTGATAATCCTTTCTACATAAATACATAATAACTATTGAAATACTTACTCAATGTTATCATAAATTAAATTATTTTTTATGATAAAGACCAAAAATATCATTAATGAGAGACAATTATGCTTAATACTATTATAGGCGAACCATTATGAATGATATGACTTTAATTTGGAATCCCATAAAATCAATTTTACTTGAAAATCATATAAAATAATTTTATGAATAAACTATTTTTTATAATAATATTTATATTATGTGGTTGAATTTCTATACTATACATTAATTTAAATCTAATTAATTAATATATTTATTATAAAATAATATTTTGTCTGTTTTTTTAATACTTATAAAATAAGATTAAATATTAGTATTGCATAATTATATAATAAATATTTAAATATCAATTTATTAAATATATTTTTATTATAAAATATTATGTACTGAATAATATCATAAATTAAATTAATTTTAATATTATTTTTTTGCATAAATACATAATAAATATATTGAAATAAAATTTATTAAAGATGGAAACAAGTAAAAATATGAACAATAGTTTAAATTTTCAAATAATAGTAGATGATGACTTAAATAACCTAAAAATTAGAATTTTCTTGAATTATTTTTTTGCTCTATTATTCTAATATTTTTTTCATGTTTAGAGAATATAAATACTAAATAATTAATTATATTTATTTTAATATGAAGTTTTAATTTTATAAGTAAATATATTTAGAACATGCGTAAAAACAAAACGACCCGAGCAAATATACGAATATCTTGCTAGTTCGAGATAAAAGAAAGGTGCATGTAGAAAACTAATTTATTCCAGCTTAATTGTGCAAGGGATTCTCTTTGGGAAAAAATTGTCTAAAAGAGATCGGTATATTTTAATATAATTTTTAATTTCTTCCATATTGATATCCCTACATAACTTCACACATATCTCTAAATAAGTTAATATCTTATAAATTATATTTCTTTCCCCACCTTAGAAGTCTCCCATTATACAGTTGGACAACTCACCCTCCCATGCGTTCAACCCCCTTCACTGAAGCCATTATTTCGGTTTCTATGGGTACTTTCTTGTTCCTTTTTAATTTTTGAATGTGTCATTGATATCATTAGCACTCCACCGTATTAATGGCAATTATACAGGTGGCCCAACTTTACTTTATTTAAATGTGTTTAGATCAAGTTATGGAAAAAAAATGTTAAGATCGAAACAGAAGGGTTTTATTCTATTTCTATGTTTACTCTTGATCAAGTCATCGTAAAATAATCTTATATTATTATTTTATCATGTATCGTGGCATTTCAACAAGTCATTGTAAAATAATATTGGTTCATTTGTACTTTTCAAGTTTTATTTATAACTTTATATTTATAAAACAGTCCTCAACAATTTTTTCACTTTAATTTTGAGATGAACAGTGTTAGATAGTACGAAAATTTTCGCATAATGTTTTATTGGATAAAATATTATGTTGCATTACGGGAAAAAAAATTGAGGTGTGTGCCGGAAATCATGGATTCATGGTACGCTTTTTTTTTTTTACATAATTAATTTATAATTTCGTGTGAGAGATTGGTAATGAACAGCACTTTCGTTTTGAGATATTATCCATCCAAGGTAGGTAGTTAGTGAATTAGGAGATGGAATTAGGTATATGCAATGTTATGTGTTGTTTAACTTGCGATTCGAACAGATCGCAGACCTTAATTTAAATATGTGACTTATTTCAATGTGGACTTTTTAAATCTAGTCAACGTACTTAACATGCAATTTTAATGCAGTAAAAATAAAAACAATGCAGTTTTAATGAGTTTGGTTTGTAGGCTAATAGGTTGGCATGCGGTATTTTTTTTTATAATAATTATTTTATATTCTACTTAGTATTTTGTTGTATTATAAAATTTAATTAATTATTAATAAATAACAACACAAAAAGGAAATTAAAAAAACATAGCTATTTTTATCTTTTTATTTTAACTTTCATCCTTAGTTTAGTCTGTAGGTTAGCCCATTTAACTGTGGGCGGTTTGAAACAAACACAAATAAAGAAAATAAAGACTATTTACAACTTAGTTAAACATTTATTGAACAAATGTTTTTTAGGCCTAAGAAAATTTAACTCTTAATTTTAATGATGACAAATAATATTGCATTGAAGACTGATATTTTTTATGTATCATGGAACACATATGTTTTGTTTGTCCATAATTGTTTGATTATAGTCTTTCATGTATTAACATTTTCATCATTCAGTTTGATTTAGTATAATTATCATTTCTTAAAAAAAATATTATGAAACGTCTGACTACTTCTTTTGAGTAGAAGACCCTTAGAATGTGTTTAGATAGAGTAATTTAACTAGGTAATGTATTTTTTTATAGGGAATTAAATTCTTTTTTATTAAAAGTATCTGTTTGGATATTTTAGTGAAAGAAATTCAAAATTTTAGAATTTTAAAAGAGATTTTAGTTAGTTGAAAGAATAGAATTTCAAATTTCATCTTCAAGGGAGTGAATTTGGAAATTTCTCTCTCCATCGTTTCGCAATGGGATCTCTAGCATGGCGGCTGCATTGTCCTCCGAATCATCGATGATCCTGCAGCACCGTCGCCAATGTTTGACTCAGACTTTCTCCTGTCGCTGCCGAACTGCAGCCAACACGGGACATGCAGACGTCGAAGGTGATTCCAAATCCATACGATTCGTTAGGTAAGCGGCCGATGACTCAAGATATTTCATCCGCGTCAAATAAAAAGGTTGAGGAGAAATTGGAAGAGTCACGCTCAAAGATTGTGACATTGAGCTTGAAGGCGCATAAATATTGGACTCATCGTTTTCCTATGGAAGCGAACTTGGACGAGACCGTTCTGAAGCTGAAGAAGTACATTCTTGCAGATCTGAGAATTCTTGCAGGCTTTGAGATGGACAATGTGCCAGTAGAGAGCATGGTGCTGCACTCGCATTCAACGGGTGTGGAACTGCTTGACCATCAGCTTCTTCGAGATTGTGCAGTTTCAGATAATCATGAGATCGACCTCTCCGTCAAGGAACCCTAGATGGATTCGTTTCTGCTTAATAAAAAAAACTAGCTTTTGATTCATTTCTTTTTCTTTTTCTTTTTGTGATTGTTGAAGAGAAAGGTTGTATCCAAACACAAAATTTTAAAAATAAAGGAATTTAAATTAAAGAATTTGAAATTCTCAGAATTTGAAATTCTTTAGAATTTTAAATTGCCTCATCCAACCAGACTCTTAATGTGTTTCATCCAGTTTTGTCTATCTTATAACTTCAAGCATCGCTTTTTACATGTTTCATTGGATAAGAAGACCATTAAAACTTTAAGGCATTTTAAGCACGAAGAGCTACTTAGTGAAACTAACAAGCTTGCAAGTCATCATCTTATCCACAAAAAAAGGTAGAGTTTATCAATTTTCATATCTTAAAGAACGTGACTAACACAAGATAAGTTGACAATATGGTGTTGCAATGAAAGTCATAGGATACATGTAAGTATGAAAACTTTCATCTATTAAAATATTACTCAAACAAAGTGCCAAAAGGAATATAAAGACTTTATTAAGAGTGATCGATGCCTATAATGATTCTCATACAATTGTCTCTGAAACTTATTATTTATACTTCAAATTTATATATTAGTAGCTTCTTACAACATGACAACATGATAAATTGTTATTTGATTGTATTTTCATCTCATTTTATCTTTTTTTTTTTACTTTATTTTGTTGGTAGAATTCATGAGTATGTATTAACTATGAATAGTTGAACAAGAAAGCAAATAAAGAGACAAGATCACCAAAGGAGATAAGAAAAAAAGAATTATGAATATTTTTTCACTGAGCACCACCCATGTTGATCTAGCATGACCCATATTGAACCTGTAGGTCATGTTGAATCAACGCCCCCAAATTCTTGTAGAAGACCATGCTGATCTGGCCCGTGATGGATTTCACGTTGCAACTTATTTTAAACTTTATAAATAGAAGTGTAGGAGGTCTTTTAGGTTATACTTTATTTTATATTACGAACAACAAGTGCTTTAGAGAGGAGAATTGTACCCAGAATAATTGAGATCTAAATTTGTAAGAGTTTTCGATCTCTTTTATTTTTAATGCAATATTGTATGTTGTTCGACTATTCTATAACCATGTTTGGCTAAATCCCTTAGAATTTAGATTGTGATGTAGTTGTACCCATGTATTCTAATTTCTCTTTTTAATAAAGTTCTTCTAGGTTATTCAATTGATTGCATCTTTCTACTGCTTTCACTTCTATATTGAAATTAATAACTTTGATTATTAGTTAATTATGTATTAGTGACCATTTTCTTGTAATTAGCCGACCTATAGAATGATAGAGTTCATAAAGCTTATATGATCAAATTGGTTACATGAATTTCCTTTTTACAAATCTCTTTGTCATTCATCCTTAATCCTAAATTAAATTCCAAATGACCAATGCAAGATTGATTTAGGGGAAAGAATATTCTTAGACCTACAATTGGTTTACGTACTAATGGGGATCTTTATACTGGAGTTCTTTTTCTATTATTTCTTTCTACTATATCTTTAATAGCGGGTTGGTTACACTTGCAACCAAAATGGAAACCAAGCGTTTTGTGGTTTAAAAATGCCGAATCCCGCCTTAATCATCATTTTTCAGGATTATTCGGAGTCAATTCCTTGACTTGGACAGGACATTTAGTCCATGTCGCTATTCCGGGATGACCGTAGGCTGATAATTAAAATAAGAGGTATTAGGCGATTAATTGGTAATTGAGAATCCTTAATTAAAATAAGAATTAAGGAAAAGAAGTATATACGAAATCATAATCGGAATCACTTCTATTCATACACATATCTTCTTGAAAGTATTGTTTGTCTTTAGTTTTATTTTCTTAAACACAAACACAAGCAATCTTTAATTCAAAATAAAAATAACCCAAAATTATTTAGTTTATACAATTTAAATTATTTGGGAACACAACTAATCCCTAAGATATGATATCTAAACTTTTAAATCCATTTATAAGATACACTTTTCATTTACAAGTACATATTTTACACATCAGAACACTCTGACCCTATACTTGATTTGTAATAGTTATATATTTGGCCTGTGTTCGTCACTTTTGGTTTCCACTCATTTTTGCTTAAGGGGTAAATATGTTTGATATGAAGATGAATTAATTAGACAACATTGTTGCATTCTTCACTTTTCCCGGCACTTCCTCATTTATAGACCATGTATGTATTTGAGGATCTCTTGCCTATGTACATGTTTGCAGCGCAGGTATCTTATGTGTGGTGGGCTGAAACACTCGTGTGTGGAAGAAAATCACATTGTTAACATTTTCTGTTTCTCAAAAGCATATGGAATGATGAGATTACTCGTGCTTATACATATAAAGTAGAAAGAAGACTAAATCATTAGCAAAAACCTAAAAAGACAAAAGGATGAAATTCATGTGTAACAAAATTAAGAAGTTGCAAGTCCAAGTTTTTTCAATTTGGCCATCAAGATCCACCATCACGTGGGTACCAAGAATTGAATGCCTGAAGCAGATGTAATGGTCCTCGAACATGATAAAGCACAGTAACCTTGTTTAGTTGAGAATGAGAGGAAATAAAAGTGAATAAAGAGAAATTTTTAAAATTTGAATTAAATTAAATAAAAAACGAAAGAAAATTTTGGAAATTTGCTTTTAAAAGATACTTTTTGTCTCCTTTTTCCGTTATTTTTTCTTCAGCCAAACTAAATAAAATGTATTATTATTGTACTTTCTCATCTTTCTATTTTATTTTCTTTTATCCAAAATAAATCATAAATGAGTAATTCAACTTTTACGATTTATTATTATTGTTTTGGATGTTTTTAACCTTTCACTAATTTTTCATTTTTGAGATAACCAATCAACTTTGTTCACCAAATAAACCCTTAATTAACTAAGAGGTCATTGTTCCTCGTTGCACTAATTATTTTTAAGCACATGCAGCGCTAGGCTAGCTCAATTCTTGAAAATATCTATGATGAAATCAATTAACATGATTAACCGAAGGTCCACCCATAGAATTCAAATCAAAAGGAAGACCAAACGAATCAAAGGATGATAAAGAGTTGGGTTTTCAAATCAAAAGGTAAAACAAAAACATTAACATTGGCTAGATAATTTTTTTGCTTGAAATTGAAGTGACATCTAGATGTATCAATTTACCCAAAATGAACTGAGTTGGTGGAAGGAGGATAAGTTAGATTGTCAAATAAAAAACTTAGATACCTTCCAGTTATACAAAAAAAAATTTATACACCAAGTGAGTTAGGCAAAATGACAACACACTCAAAATTCCTGGGAGAAGACTTGTGTCTGATTTTCACATAATACATTATTAACTAAATTATTGAGCAAAGAGTAAATTGACCAATGTGATTGTCGATTGAAAAGATGAAAGTTTATAGGTGTATTTTGGAATTCTAACGAAAACATGAGATTGAAAAGAAAAAGCAAAAGCAAAAAAACGGATAGTTAGTTAGGAGGAAACGGGCCAGTTCATAATTTAGGAAAGGAAAAGTGGTTGTGGGCTGGTGGGCCCCCATCCATCGGACTGAAATTGAAAACAGGAAAGCCCATGTAATGAAAAAGTGAGTGAAGTAATTTGATTTTTGATTTCAATCGTTTGTGTTTGGTGGGTGTGGAGAAGAGAAGAAGAATGGTTGGAGGTTCGTTAGCAGGGTTGCAAGAGCACCTCAAGTTAGCCCGTGACTACGCTCTCGAAGGGCTCTATGACACCTCCATCATCTTCTTCGACGGCGCACTCGCCCAGATCAACAAGTACCCTCTTCTCTCTCTATTCTCAATTTGCTCTAAATTCTGTCATTTTCACTCATTCCTTAATTTGCTCAATTAGGCACCTAAGCACTGTAGAGGACCCTTTAATCCGCGCGAAATGGATGAACGTAAAGAAAGCACTTTCGGAAGAAACAGAAGTTGTAAAACAGCTAGATGCAGAGAGAAGGGCTTTCAAAGACAACCCCATTGGAAGACGCCCTTCTTCGCCTCCCATTTCGGTCAAGTCATCATCGTCTTTCGTTTTCCAGCCGTTGGATGAGTACCCTACTTCATCCAGCGGTCCTGGTCCCGTTGATGATCCCGATGTGTGGCGGCCGCCCAGCAGGGACACCACGAGCCGCAGACCGGCGCGTCCCGGCCAAGTCGGTGCTCGGAAATCGGCTCAAGACGGGGCTTGGGCGCGTGGCGCTACAGCCAGAACTGGTGCCGCTGGGCGTGGTGCTAAGGCTGGCGCTACCGGTAGGGTTAACTCCGGGACGCGAGCGTCGACGACTACCGGGAAGAAGGGTGGTGCTGCTTCTTCTGGAAAGGCTAGCAAGACAGATACTGCTGCTGCAGCTGTAACTGTAAGTTTCAGCTTTGATGAGACAGTCTGGTTGTTTCTAAGGATGGTTTATTGATTTAGTTCGTGGAATCAACCGAATTTTATCAACTTGTTTGCTTAGTCTTATAATTCCTTAATTGTATAGGTTGGTCTTAGCATACTTAGAGTGTCTTTGGTTGAGCATTTGCAAAATTGTTTTTCAAGTGACAGTTTATGTTTTGATGCTTTTATTCTAAAAGCAAGTCAGTTGTAAAACTCCATATAAAACTTTTGGTTCAATACCTGAAGTTGCTTTAACTCAAACCCAGAATTAGTGGAACTAAACTTGTGAACATTTACCTAAAATCCGTTAACTAGTACTTCAATGCGATTCAAATCACTCTAGGTGAATCGAAACGCACACTTAGAATGTGCGTGTTTGGCTATGCATTTGTAGAATTGATTTTGAATTGACGAGATTTTGTAGAATCGATTCGAAATGAAAGTGAGTTTATAGTAAAGTGATTTTTGTTTGGATAACAGATATTGGGTTATTGATTTTGACTCACAATGTTGTTTGGAAACTTGCAATCAAAGTTGATTTTGGGTATGTAGTTACCAAATTGACTTGAGTCTAACTAAGAGTATAAATGGAACAAATAACATGACTCAAGTTAGTGTTGATGCAAAATCTACTTCTAATAACTTCAATGAGACTTAGTGTAAAACTTTGAATCATGTTTTCAACACAATGCCAAACATCATGTTTGACTCATCCTAGACTCAAGTTAAGGCATGTCAATCTTGGATCCAAGCCCACCCCCAGCCAATTGCATCCAGGTGTTGGTTTTGTATTAGATCCATGGTCAAGTGTTTCTTCTTCATGTTGTGTAGTATCTCTGATTATCAATTTTCCCTTTGCTTATTGCATCCCTTATTCTAGATTGTTTGAGAAACATTTAACTTCATAGATATGTGGTTGTGTCCTTACAATTGCTCATGGAATGGACAGAATGGTGATGCTGAAGATGGTAAGTCAAAGAAGCTTCAATATGAAGGTCCTGATCCTGAATTGGCTGCAATGCTTGAAAGGGACGTGTTAGAAACCTCTCCTGGAGTCAGATGGGATGATGTTGCAGGGCTTACTGAAGCAAAAAGGCTTCTAGAAGAAGCTGTTGTTCTTCCCTTGTGGATGCCTGAATATTTCCAGGTTATCTTGAACTTATTTTTCTCTGAATTCTCTTAAAACTAGCTTACCTAATGTTTTCAATCCAGTTATATATCTTTAATAATAATCATGGTTTATTTTATAACTAATAATTTGGAATTGTGATTTGTATATGATACTCTCTAATTGTTATCGTGGTAGTTGATTTTAGACCCTTGTTTGACACTATGACGAACTACTTTTTCATACAGTTCTATTTAATTTGCAACTAAGCCTTGTTTATGAAATTATTGTTGCAAAATAAGTCATGCTTCTCCTTTTTCATCAAAGCTCATATGACTTTTTGAATTTTTTATTAGAAAATTGCTTGTTTGATTAGCCTATTCTTTTAATAAAGCTCGTATCATATACACACATTTGAATCTCAGTGAATTAGATGTCTTGGTGAATATTGAAATTTGGAGCTCATTATTTCTGTTCTTGCAGGGAATCAGGAGACCGTGGAAAGGTGTCCTCATGTTTGGACCTCCAGGAACTGGGAAGACACTTCTTGCTAAAGCAGTTGCTACTGAATGTGGGACCACTTTCTTTAATGTATCTTCTGCTACTTTAGCTTCTAAATGGCGTGGGGAGAGTGAGCGCATGGTGAGGTGTTTGTTTGATCTTGCAAGAGCATATGCACCAAGCACAATATTCATTGATGAAATTGATTCTCTATGCAATTCTAGGGGGTAAGCCTTTGTTGTTCTTTCAGTCGTCCATTGTATGTAGTAGATTTTGAAACATGCTTATATTTACCCAAAATAATCTTCTTCATTTAATTCTTTGTTTATATTGCTTGTACATGTTCCTTGATTCTGTTGGGTTCACTTTTAATTTGTATTATCTCTTGTAGTTATGTTGAGATCTGATTGAATTCACTTTTACTTAATCAGGGCTTCTGGTGAGCATGAATCGTCCAGAAGGGTGAAGTCTGAACTTCTAGTTCAGGTTGATGGTGTAAGCAATAGTGCCACAAATGAGGATGGTAGCCGTAAAATAGTAATGGTTTTGGCCGCTACTAACTTCCCTTGGGATATAGATGAGGCACTAAGGTTTGTATTTGTTTTTCTGCAATCTTTTATCTACAGTTTAAGTTGTAAGTGATAAAAATGTATGATTAGCTATCTGTGTTTTAGATCTCTTTTAATGTACTAGATTACATATTCTGATTTGATTTGATGTTAATGCAACACAGGAGAAGGCTGGAAAAGCGTATATATATCCCTCTTCCAAATTTTGAGAGTCGTAAAGAACTGATCCGGATCAATTTGAAGACTGTTGAGGCAAGTTGTGTTGTTAATTTGGCCATATAGGATTTTGACCCTTACAAATTTTGTTATGTGAAAGCTGTAATTAATTTATAATGTGAAATTGTGAATAACATTAATTATGTTGACTTGAGCTTTATTTATTACTATTTAGTATTTAAGGATTTATATTACCAATAAAAAAAGAAAAATGAATTTGAGCATTTGTCAAGACAGATAATATTATTTTGTGATGTGAATGTCATTTATACTGGAGTGTTTATCAGTCACTAAACTTACTGTGAGAACAGTTTATGGAAAGGGCAGCAGAATCATGATGCTAAAACTTATTATTATTGCTGATTGTACTTGTCTTTCACCAGGTGGCACCTGATGTCAATATAGACGAAGTGGCTCGCCGGACAGAGGGATATAGTGGAGATGATTTGACAAATGTCTGTCGCGATGCTTCCTTGAATGGTATGAGGCGCAAGATAGCAGGAAAGACTCGTGATGAAATCAAGAACATGTCCAAGGATGATATTTCAAAGGATCCTGTTGCCAAGTGTGATTTTGAAGAAGCTTTGAGAAAGGTCCAACGAAGTGTTTCTCAGGCTGACATTGAACGCCATGAGAAGTGGTTTACCGAATTTGGATCAGCATAAAGACTGGGACACATCAACAACGGTAGTTCTGTTTTTGTGTTTGTGCTACTACTTTATTTCTTTTCTCCAATGGGTGGGTGGTTTGTATCTGTTGTTTGTTGATATTTCATTCGTTTGCTGATGCGATTCATTGTAGTTTTATGATGTTGGAGGGATCTTCAATTGTTAATTTGTATCTGCAACCATTGAATATTGATGTAATTTAGTCTGACATGATTTCAAAGCTGTTATCATCTCTTAATATACTTTGTCATATTTGTAGCCAATGCCAGTGAACACTTGAATGTGCAATTGTGCTTGCAACTTCTGCTGTTGTTATATAAACCCAGTCTCCAAGCATAGAAAACATTGAATACTTGCAATATTTAAACTAATGCGGGTTATATTTTGCCAAAAGCATGCATTATGAAAATAGTATCAGAATGTACCTCCGTTTTGCTTCTAATGACTTGCATTGACAAATACTAGTAATGTTTTTTTGCATAGTCTAGTGCTCTAAACTTGTGATATTTGTATCAAACATTCCGTAAAAAATCGTGATATTTGGATCAAACCTGGTGTATCTCAAGTACTACAAGACTACAAGCCAGAAGAATTTTATTAGATGAGCTGAGGAGAGTAATAATATGCCTTGAATCGTGTTTTGTCTTTTCTTTCAAGTCTACCAATGATGCTTGATTGTGTCCGGCATGTAACGGAAATCTCAACACGTCTTCAATGGGAAAATCGAAGTGACAGGGTTATATGATTGTCTTATTTTCTTGGCAAAAAGCCGAAAGCCGAAAGCCGAAATTCATGCTCTTTTGATAGAATGGAATTAGAACAGAGACACAACTAATAGGAATTCAAAAAAATATCTACATAAAAAAAAGGAATTCAAAAAAATAAAATAAAAAGAGACAAACTAATAGGAAGGTAAATTTTAAGTCACAATCTTTATACTTTTAATTGTATTTGCATTGCATTTTTTTTATTATGTCTGTTACAATGGTAAGATTTTTTTTTTTCGTATCACATGATGATAACGAAATTTTCGACTTGGAATCTTATGTAAATTACCTGAACCGTACATTACTTCCCCAATCTCTTGCTTTTGATATGTTATTGAGATAAATTTTTTAGTTTGAATTATATATCACATTTTTTTCATTGTTACTGTATATATTTTTGCGAAACAAAATAATTGAATATAAATGGTCAATGTGTTGAAATTAAGGTTGAATTGTTTGGATACTATCCAAATTCGATATTTGACAGAAATAATTATTGAATCGATTTTACTCACCTTCCTGTTGAACTCAAAGTTAATCAAAATCCCTTTCCTCTAATGACTAGGAAGGTTAAGACAAAAAAAAAATATTTTTGTCAATTTTCATTGAGGCAAGTTAGGCTATATGTATACCTTTTAATTCAAGAAGTTTTTCATAGGTTATACTGGTTATAAATTATTTCACCCAGACTAGTTTCTCTCTTTAGTTTCTTCCCAATGGAAATGTTGACATGGACAATTTTTGCCCTTGTTTCTTTGTATCCCCTCTTCACTTGTGATGTCTCTGCTACTATTTCCACACAGTTAATGTCCAACCAAACACAAGGTATAGTTAATCCTTTATCTATTTATTTAATTGGAAATTGGATTGGTTTTCATTTAGTAATATTTTGTAGCTGATAGGTTATATCGTGATGTGTTTTGTGCAGATGATTTATCAAATATATGTGGTTTAGTATATTGTGGGAAAGGAACATGCCGACCTTCTTCCTCTGAATTGCTCGGTTTTACATGCGATTGTGAATCTGGTTGGAAGAAGCCTAAAATTGGTTCTGTCGAATTACCGCCATGCATTTTTCCTAACTGTGAGTAAAGTAATCGATCATCTTATTCTTACCCTTTATATTTATATATACGATATAAATTAAAAAGAAAAGTGCCTTCATTATATACTATATCCATTCTCTACCTTGAAGAATGAAAGAATGGATGTAGATTAAAGGAGAAAGTTAGGACATAAGTTATACTTTATATAAAAATTTCTTCTCTTACAAATCAATCAAACTCAAGTAAATAGTTAGAATTTACCACAAACTTGGGTAAATAGTAGAAGAATAATCTATTTAATGAAATAGTTTATTCGATTTTTTATATATGTAAATTTTTCTAAACCAACAACAATCGTGTACTGCTAACGAGATTTACTGAATGAGTTAAAAAACATTCTTCATCTTTGACTAAAAAAAATAGTTAGAATTTACATTTGAGTTTTGAAAAGAGGTTTTTGAAACTTTATTTATTTAAACAGGATAAATTTGAAATTTGAGTTTAATTTGATCAATCAATATATAAAACATGATTTTTTTTGTGTGTTTGGTTTCATAAAACGATTGTTTCTTGTTTCTTGTTGGTTGAACTGGCCTCTGAATAACTTTTTTTATTAATTTAGTATCTAAAATACACTTATATGCTAGAAGTGGAGTAACATAATATTAAAACACAATTTTATATTCATAATAAAAATGATTTAAGATACACGGGTGATTTTCTTTAAATGAAGGATTTGAATTCAAAGTGTTGTGTATGAAAGCCTTGTTGAAACTTGAAAGACTAGTTAACTTCTACCAATGTAATTTATGTAACGAAATTAAAAAGTTTCCATTGATTCAAACAAAAAGATGGTGAACTTTGGATGAAAGGTGCAGGTACTGTTAATTTAAATTGTGGTAATGGATCTCCGGCAACCCCTTCTCCACCTACAGAAGTGAATGACCGTAAGCTCACAATTCATTATTAATTGCCTTTTAATTTGTTCACTAGCTGCCAATTGTTTAACGCTTTAATTTCCTATTTTTGTATACACAGCTTGCTTGTTGAATTTCTGCGGGGATGGAACCTGTGTGAGTCATGGCTTTGATTTTAAGTGTCAATGCAATGAAGGCTCAGACAATCTACTTAATGATCCAAAGTTGTTTTGCTTTCAGAAATGTAAACTGCTTTTTTCTCATCCTCTTTTAATTTGCCTGATACGAGTATTGGATACGATAATACGCCATTTTAAAAAAAATATAAGATACTATACATATTAAAAAAATCAAAATCAATAACATATTCATTAAACATTAATAAAAATAAGATAGAAATTGCAAATAACTATGATCCAAAAATCCAAAATACTGGAATGACATTACTAAAAATAAAAAATTATAAATAACTTCTTATTGCCTAGCTACGAATAGGAATAGTATCAATTAATTTCCTCCCAATTAAAGAAAGAAGATGGAGCAGCTTTAGAATTTAAATAAATCTGAACTTCTGAATTTTTTTCTTTCTTTCTAATCTCCTATTCTCTGCTGGTTTGATACTTTGATTTATATAAATAAATTACACTTGATGAGGTTTGTTATCCCAATCTTTACATTTTTTAAGGAAGGATTTTTTGAAATAGACTTTTCTTAATGAAAGATTATACCTTAATCTTATCAAATATATAAACAATATGGTTTTATATATCTTTATTTTGGTGTTATCCGTTTTAAGAAGATTTGATTTATTTTAAATTTGAGTATTATGCTGGAACGATTTTTTCCTTTTTTGAATTGATCTGAGACTGGATACGTGCAGGATACGTATCCAGGGCGTATCCGATACTGGTATGTTGGCCAAAGCAGCATATCCGTGCTTCAGATTCATCCAATGCCTTTGAATTTTACTAGTATATTTCTTGGTAGAGCTAAATGCATGTTTGATATATGAATGCTTACTAGTTAATTTTTATTGACAAATGCTATAAATCCTTTTTTTTTATCAAGTTCAATATTAATAGGATTAATAAATATTTATTTGTTTCGATGCAACAATAAATTTCTATTTTTGATAAATAATTTTATTGGTTGGATAATAGGTCAAACTAGTTCGATTAAATCTAACGTACTCATTCAATCAAATAAGTATATTATATTAGAATTTAGAAATTCTATAGTTTGTTAGTTTACTAGTTAATTATGTTGAGCTTTAGGGGAATATTATTGCAGGCACTTTGGGAGGAGATTGCAATGGGCTTGATCTTGGGTTCGGCTCCGAAACTCCGCCACCGCCAGCAACACATGGGTCTGCCTCTCCTGGAACTGCAGGTTCAAAAATTTCCCATAATTCATAATCATCATGTTCAGTTTTATTCAGGAAGTTTACCTCAATTAGTTAGATATTTGATATAAAATCAAATTATAATATATTTTCTTTCTGAGAAGAGAAAACTTATGTCATTTCATTCAAAATAAGATATACGCCCAAGCTAGGGAATGGAAGACAAAATTTATTTTTCTCTAACTGAGTTTTGAAAAAAAGAAAGTATTAAAAATAACATGTAAATTAGAGAACCCGAAAGTTGAATGATTGAGACCATCGACCACAGTCTTACAGTCGATCTCGAATTCTATGTTGCTGGGATATTATTATTATTATTATTAAATCTTGAAGAATGTGAGTGTAATTTCGGGTAATATTAAGTGTAGTTTATTAAACATATATTTTGAATTTGAAACTTCTAAAATATAGTGCCTGCATGTAAGTCTTTTTTCATCTGTGACCAAATTATCAGAGTTACATGCCATTTCAAATTGTGAATAGATATGTTCTTTTAGATTTATCAACCAATCAGCTAATTTTATTAATCTTAATGGTGATAAACATTTGCACGCATAATTGCATTTATTTTTGTCATTTTGTTTACATGACAACAGGTTCAGGTGAAACGCTGAGTTGCACAAGGGAGCTTCATATGCTAGCTATGACGATATTAGCATTGATATTTCAAATCTGGACTTAAAAGGGAACATGATGAAGTGCGTTAACTTTTCTCATGGAACACAATCAATCAACACATGACATTTCCAAAAAACAGAGCTGGCTGGATTTTTATTGCACTTTTCGCTGACCATATCAGCCTACTTTTTCATTTACATAGCTTGTTCTTGCAGAGCAGAAAAATTATTAGTTGAGAGAGCTCATTCTCTTAAATAAATTTCATTTAATGTTTTCTCTATTGTCACTTATTTATGTTTTTCAACCATCTTTGAATATTAATAAAGCTAGTGAGGTGTTATGTGATAATATTTTTTCATTTTCATGTTGAAATTAATTTTGTTATTTACCTACATTTTTTAAATTTAAGTGAAACATCTAATAATATATTTTTTGCTATTAATTTTTACTGAATGCCTTGATCCGAAGTAATTTTGTTCTAGCCATATTCTATTTAATTAGGCCCAATCTTATTTTGACTCATATTATTTGTTTTCTTAAAATTTGAAGAGGGGTGCAAGACTAAAAAATTGACTAATCAAAATTTAGGATTGTATGGGGGACAAGTATGCTCTTCCATGAAAATTTAGTAAATGTATACCAATATTATAGTCTCTGAAGAAGTTATTAGTGACCTAAATTAATCCCTGAAAACGTTAACTGAAATGAATAAAAGATGAAAATGTTTTAAAATAATAATTGATAATTTTTTCTTTAAAAATTAAATTCGTTTGAGTAATTCTTTTTAACTATGGGATTGGATTTTATATTTTTAAAATGAGAGTTTTTGATAGTCGTGAAGAATGGTTCTGTTTAAAATACTGAATGCATGATGATGGAATATTACAAGAGGACTAAGCAAAATGGCCACCAAAAGCACTAAGATGACCAACTCTGCCATCTTCTTAAGCTTTCCACTGTTATGAATGATCTGTTCCTTTCTTAGCGATTTCCATTGAAATACAGAATCTGTTGTGATTGGTCGAACATGCATATGTGAATTAATGAAGAAGAAATAAAATCATGTGCAGCAAACTATACACAACACGTAGCAAATAAAACCAAGAGGTCTCTTTGTTTACTATCGATTAAAAAAGCAAAAGAGAAAATGTTTTTATTGAAATACGTAAAAGTACGCTTTCTTGTAATTTCTAAGTGTTTTTTTTTTTTTTAGATTTTTAATAAAATCTTTTTTCTTTTTATTTTTTAGTCAATAGTACACTTAGGAGACTCCCTCCTTAGCAACGCCAACACCCGTTGATTAATTATTAAAATTTTCAAAAGTTTAATTATCAATGCTACATTAATTATTTTAAATGAGATTTTGTAATCAACAATAAGGATTGACAGAGTATATGTATGATATATGATGTGCTGTTGCATCCTATGTATGAGAATTATGTTGTAATTTTATATTATCTGATATTTTTATCAAACATCTTTAATTCAATCAATTAGTTTATAACTTTTCAGTTTATAACTTATAACTCACTTTGAATTGTGTTTTTGCTATTATGTTGGTGTTTCCCATCATTTTCTAGTTAAATAAAACAAGAGGAAAACTGTCCTAATCCATGTTTTCTTTTCAAAATTATAATTTGTGGCATTACCTCTAGTACCTAATTATGTTTAATTTGTTGAATTCCATGTGATCACTTTATGGAAGTGGAAATCTAGCAAGCATTAGCGTAGATCGATCTGTTTGTTTCTTTAAAATAAGAGGGCCGACGGGCTTCTATTCAACTTAATTTGTTGGCTTTGCAAATCAGGGAGCCTTGACTTTATCATATTTAGGAATTTTTGGTTTTGTTAGCTACGCACTCATTAATCATGAACAACAATTTTTATTAATCCATTTTAAGTGTGAATGATTGAATAACGCTTTTTATGATTTTTAAAAAACATTTTTTTATCAAAAAAGTTTAAAAAATATTTTTTTCGTCCCAAAATAAGTGTCTCGTTAGAAAACAAAATTATTTCACAATAAGGATTATATTAGTTTTTAATGTGATATTAATTATTATTTTTAATAATACCCCTAATAAATATTATTTTAGTTTTTTAATGTAGTATTTATACTAAAGTTTTTTTTACTGGATAATACTAATACTAAAGTTAATTTTGTAATTTTTTTATCTATTAATTAGCTTTTTTAGTTTTTTTTATGTGTCTAAAATAACTTAGGACTACAAGTCTACAACATCAGTTAATTTTAACATGTAGTAATAAATTTTTAATACAAGTAGCTAATAAATAGTATTTTACACTACAATAATTTTATTTCGACGTGTGAGTCGAATGAGAGAGAAAAGAACAAGGAAAAGTTTTTTAAGTTTGATATTAACATATTAGAAGTTATTATTATTTTTAACAGAAACATATGAGAATAAAACTATAATGTTGTCATGCACTTCTTAAACTAAATTTATGTTACTATTTATTCTATGTGTATGCCCAGCCACAGTATTCTAGCACACTTTGTGGTCAGGTAGTCAGATCATATATTAAAAAAGAAAAAAGGAAAATAGTTTTGTCCACTATTTTTGCACCTCACCGTGGCAAAAGTCTTTCACGGCCATATGTTAATTTGAAAATCACTAAAGTGATAGTTTAGTGACTTTAGTCACCATAAATCTTTATGCGACAAAACTTATAGGCCTATGATTTTGTTTTACAAAAATTATATATAATTTTCAAAAACGTGATCTGACAATGTTATATTATGTATTTTTTATAATAATATCTGACAATATTTTGAATATGATTTGTCTTTCAAAAAATGACACTAACAAAAAAAGAAGATATAATTCTTAAAATAACTAATAAAGAGTCTCTACATGTAATAAAATATTTACTCTTGTGCTGTTAATATAGGAAAATGATAAAGATGCGACACAACAAGGAGACAGGAAGAAAAGCATCTTGCATATTTCGAAATCATTAGCTGCAAATAAGAAAAGTTTAAACAAAGTGGGTTCTCTATAGTCAGACAGTACGACTAAACATTTATTGCGCTTTCTCTGTACAGTACAAACGGAATTGCCTCCCACGTATAAGTTCAAAATCTATTTTTTTCTAAACCTAAAAACGAAATTGGGGTGATCATTACTTAATTTGACCATTTAATTAAATTCGTCACCAAGTATATTACCTCACAATTTCAAATAAAAAACAACCACAAGATAGCTTTATATACATCAATTTGATTTAGAAATATATATATTATGTACCCTTTATTTTTTTATTTTATTATTATAACCAATATGTTGTAAAAAAAAGCACACCCTATGTTTAATGTTATACATAGGAGTGCTTCTGATGTGATTTTGGTATAATTTTGATTTAAAATTAGTTTGAATTAAAAAAAAAATTAAGTGTGGTGTGATTTGATTCAATTTAAAATATTTATAAAATCCGAACCAAACTAAACCAAACTATTATTTTGAGGTTTGGTTTGGTTTAATTTTTGCGATTTGAAAATTCTACTAGTAAATATTAAAAAATATTTTTAAAATTTGTTATTAATCAGATAAAAATTGAATAAGAATTAGTTCAACAATCAATTATATAAAAATGGACAACAATTGAGCTTAAAGTAAAATAATAATTATTTTAAAATTAAATAATACTTAAATAATAATCATTCAACTTAAAAAATAAAAATAAAACATAATATTTGCTTTCAAGTTCAAACGAGTGAACTTAAAAAAACTAAAATAATATTCATAATATTTATTTTCAACCATGAAAACTTAGATAGTATATATTCAACAACATAACACTAATTGCAATAATAGTTTCTAGGAATGTAAAACTACAAATTGAATCAAACGGTGCCATTTGAAGAGTAAAAAACCAAATCAAACCAATGACCATTAGTTTTTATGTGATTTTTATTTTTTGGGTTAGCTTTCGATTTAATACTCGGTTTGATACACACACATTAACGTTTAAACTTCAAATTATATATATTTTGTTAACGTTTAAACTTCAAATCAACTCAGTCTAAATTAATCATTCATATGATCACGACTAAACACAATATTAGATTTATTAAAATATTAGACCAAAAGATATAAGGTTAGTTGAATGAATGGTTATGACTTGAGAGAGAAGAAGAGATGAGTTCAATCATTTTTTGTTAACAAAAATTAATAACAACAATAATAGTTAAGATTTACTGATAAAAAAATATTAAGCTGAAATTAGGCCAAAGTTAAATCCATTCAATTCAACCTAAATCATGAATACAACTTACAATAATAATAAATTATATTATACTAAATAATCTATATAATTTTTTTCCATTGTCAATCAATTTTCATGCAATTGTAGAGCTTCACGTATTTCGTGTAGTGGATCTTAGTTATTGTGTGGAGCTGCATGCTATACCGTGTGTGGATATATGCATGTAGAGGGGAGATTTTGTATTATGGGTTAAGAGTTGTATGCAGTTTTTATAATTCGTGTTTTGTTCAGGTTGTATCTATTTACTATTTTTATTATCCAGCCTGTAACACATGTTGGTCTTGTTTTTATCAATAAAATTCTTTCTGTCTATATATTAAAAAAAATCCTAAACATCACCCTTAAAAAATAATTATTATAAAAACTAACAATTTTAATTTTTATAATAATCTATGATTGAATGAGATTTCATTTTTCATTCCGAGTTTATTTAAATTTTAATCTTAATATAAAGTCTATATTATTTGTGAAGTTTATCTATAATAATGTGGTTACTTTTATATCTAATAATAGTATAAAGAGTTTCAAAATGAAAGCAACTATTAAATATAAAATCAGTTTGAAAAAGTAAATAGTAATTAAAATAGCACTTTTACCAACAAGATGAAATTTTATGAAAATATTGCTCCTAAAATATAAAATGAACAACAATTGTTTTAACCATTGTTTCACCTTGGAATATCGGTTATATAATCGTAAATCCTTGTGTTTTTTTAAAATTATTATTTTTATTTATTCAATTGGAAAAATTTATATCAAAAAATAAGAAAGAAAGAAAAAGGGCAAGTAAAAGAGATGTATATATTTCAATTAAAGTATTACTTTTCAAATATAAAGACAAAAGAAATGATAAGTAAAATGAATTGGAAAATTTAAATGTAATATACTTCATACCTACTTATTTTCCACCAAGAGTTAATTTTTGATATTGAAGACAGGTTTTAATGTAAAAATTTGTCGATAAAATTAAGTTGAACAAATATTTTAAATAAGTTTAACTGTTTATAACCAAATTTATTTAACTTAAAAATAAAGATTGATTTGCTCTGACATTTTGGAGTTTAATTAGGAAAACATTCTTCATCTTGTAGCATTAGCAAACTAGGTAAAAGGCACCATATTTTGTCGCCATGTACATTTGAAATTTCTTCTGTTCAATTATACCCTTGGGCATGCCGACTTTCTTTTTGTTCCCCTTCCAAAATCAAAGTTGATGCACACCAATCATCATCTTAATTCATATGCACGCGCACGATTAAATTAATAAAATAAATAGGATAATTTTTATACATTTTAAGTAATATATATAGAGAGAGGGAGAGGTAGGATAATTTTAATGTATATTCAGGAAAAAGATGTATATAGAATATACAGGGAGAGGATCCATTTCCGAGGAAACAAGATAATAAAGTGGCGGATCACACTTTATTTTGAAAAATTAAATTAAGTGTATATTTTATCTCCCTTAATTTTATATATTTAAATCTTCTATCCTTAATTTTTTCCTCCATGATAATAATATTAATTTTTATTTTTAAAATAAATTATCCCCTAACTCAAGACTCTAAATCTGCGACGAAAAAGTAATTATATATTCACAATAAAAATGCTTCTTACTTAATATTTTTCAGACGCATTTATATTATCGAGTATATATCAACATATTTCTCATCTCTAAAATTAAAAGGTTAATTCTTTCAAATTACAAAAGTCATTCTTCTAACAAAGTGTTTATAGCATATAAACTAATGATATTTAGACAACCTCATATATCAAATATCTTATCAGTATTTATTATTATTTTTATCTTTTTTTTTTATTATCACCTATTATACCAACATTTCTCTCTATCTTTTTCGTGATACCAGATAACATAAGGTATTTTAGAGCATTTTTAGTGGTAGATCCCAAATTAAGATTTTAGACCACTTTTTGATAAACCCTATAATGACACATAAGATTGAAGATCTGATAAGATCTTATTTATTTTTTTTTCTTTTAACGGTATATCTCATCTTGGAATTTTAGGTAATTTTGTGTAAGTTTCACTTTTAAATATTTTATTTAATTATTTGTTAAATTAATATAATTAAGTAATTAATTTTTTTTGTAAATGTCAGATAACACGAGGTGTCTTAGAGCATTTTTAGTGGTAGATCCCAAATTGAGATTTTAGACCACTTTTTGGTGGATCATATAGCGACACATAGGATTGAAGATCTGATCAGATCTGTTTCATTTTTTCTTTTAGCGGTATATCTCATTTTGGGATCTTAGACAATTTTGTGTAAGTTTCACTTTTAAATATTTTATTTAATTATTTGTTAAATTAAATATAATTAATTTTAAAATAATTAAGTAATTAATTTATTCCCCAACATTCCACTTTTTCATCCTCACTTTCTCCTCCCACTTCATCTTTCCCCACTCAGCCTTTTTATTTTCACTTTTTTCCGCTTCCCCTCTTACTTCTCTCCCCTTTTTCTTTCTTGTGCAACATCGCAACCTTCCCTCCCCCCCTCCCCCTTCTTCCTCTCTCCCGCGACGCCTAACGTCCGCTAAAGGAAGGAATTTTTTTCCTTTCTCTTCTGCTCTTGCATTTTTGTTCTTATTTTTTTTCCTTCTTCCATTATTTTTTTTTCTTATTCTTGGGATGGTTGTTGGTTTGTTGGTTTTGTTTGTAATTTTTTTAACATTGTGCAAAGATCTTGAGGGTTCTTCTACAAAAACCTATTCTCCACCCTGGATATCTCTACACTATCTTTATTGTAAGATCTCTACAAAATCATATCTTGAACATAAGATCCTTCCTCAAGATCTGACATTAAAGATGCTCTTATGATTTAATTTCCCCCTATTGTATACGTACACGACTAAAAGTTGACATCTTATTTGCATATTTAAAAGACTTCATATAAATTATTTTCTCATTATATCATTTTTTCCTTTACAAAGTATCTACTAATTTTATTATGATCTATCTTATAATTATTTTTATAATAACATAATAAAAAAGTTAAATCAATTCATGTATATCAAATAAGAAAACTTCTCATTGTGAGAAATGAGAACTATAAATATATCATTAGATCTTATTTAAATAGACAAACTAAAATAAAAATGCACATAATTTTTTTAATGCGGTAGATTTCTAAATAACTTTAATCTTGACCTTATAAAATGGTTGTATGACTCTGATTTAAAGTTATCATATTATTAAAAGGGAAATATTTTTACTTATACTCTCTATCTCTCTCAATATATATACTTTTTCTCAAAGTTTTTAGAAAGAATTTTTTAACAAATATACCTTAAAAATGTTTTAGAAAGAATATACTCTAGCTCTAAGGAGTATAATTTGTTAAAATATATTTCTAAATAAAAAAGTATATAGATAGATAAAGATAGAGATATATTGAGAGAGTTGTACAATGTAGTTGTAAATTACGATTTTGATGTTGAAAGGTCATAGATCCAAGTTGTCAAAATAGTTATCCTGTATTTACAGTAACAATCCCAATATATGGCCCGAATTAACTCCTTCTGCCTACAAAGAGTGAGCAATTTGATATGAATTTCATGTGTGATGTTGCGAACAGACCGAGTTCATGTCTCATGAATTATAGTCATGTACGTACGAGCAATTACAAATTACAAGAGTGCCATCAATGTATTCATTATCAGTATCAAATTAGTAATACATTACATATACGTAACCCGTGGAAACATAAAGTAATCAAGGAGGTTTATGTAATTTAATTTTTTGAAGCAAAGTAATTTAATTTTTAAACTTTATCATTCATTATTACTCTCTTTTTTGATATATATTTTGTCATCATAATATTAATGGGTGAAATATCCATCAATTTTATCATAATTGGACTGATCACTTTTAATAATTTTTTCTTTCTAATTACATTTTTTTAATCTCAAACCAAAACCTTACTTAAAAGATTTAAATTGAGTATTAATCGGATCATCAACATGTTATAGTACTCTCTCTTCGTATACGGTGCCACAAATACTACAGCACAGAGAGGGAAATTAGAGCAACCTAATACCTTGTATAAAGGAATAAAAGGAAGAAAGTAAACGAGTACCGTTACTGTACAGAAGCATTGTGTTTGGTGATATTATATATGGGAACAACCCACAAAATTGTTGTACTGTTATCAAACCATTGCTGATGCCGAATATCAATAGGCCAACTAAAGGGACATGGGACAGGGAAAACAAAAATCCAACCGCAAAATACGAAAATAAATTTCACTGCTTTTCTTGGGAGTGATCATATGTACAATTAATACAAGTGGAAGTTAAAGCATATAGAACAGAAATCTCATCCAGTCCCATTTTGTATTTTTTATTTTCCATAATTTATTTATGACATAAATAAGGGACAATTTGTTACATATTCGATAAAAGTGATTTTTATATAAAATAGTTTAGTGATGATTTTTTCTTATAGATCAAGAAAAACCAGAAATTAACTTATATTTGTTTTTTCAGGTATAATTTATGTTTGTTTGGTATCATAAAGTAACCTATTTTTTTTTAAAAAAAAAACTGGTTTTATAAGAAGCTATATAAAATAATTTTTTTATCAGCTTTTGATTAATCTGAATACCTGAAACAAAAATGGATTTTTTTTATAGTGATTGTTATTTTTTCTAAAAGTGATTTTTTATTAAAAAAAACTGTAACAAATGAGTTCTAATTCGATTTTATTAAAATCAGCTCTTAGAGTGTAAATGAGCAAATGACTTTTACATATATATGTTGCTCAATTATGTGCTATATATTCTTTTCTTCTGTCTAAATATACGGAACTCTTAAAAAATTAGTTCATTTTACTTAAAAATAAGTTGAAGAGTGCTTATGCTGCATTATTTCACTCCAATGCATGGTGTAATAAAAAAAAAAAATTGTGTGTAAAATATTAGGTGCTATTTTTTTTTATAAACTACAAATATTTACTGAAAACAAAAAAAAAAGTTGAGACATAAATTATTAAAATAGATTTTTTTTTTCTTAATTAACAAAGCCTTTCTCATATGTTCACAAAATAATCACTATAAAAAATACTTAACAATAATCACAAAGCAATTTACATGTAAATTTTAAAAAATCGTTGGTAAAATTTTAGTGACAAAAAGTTTGTCAGTAATATTTTAATTTCGTGTAGTGAATAAATAAGTTTCACCACTCAACCAAGTTGATTGGTTGACATATAAATAACAAATTTAATATATATAATTAGTGATGGATGATACTACTATATCGATTTGTGCAGTTTAATTTTTGACTCATCGGTCTGACTAATCACCCAATGATTTTTTTTTTTTTTGGAAGGCAATAACCCAATGATCTTACTATGTTAGTCACCCGTTTGAGTTGTAAGATATTGATAGAGAGGAGGGATAGAGATTCTAACTCCGTCATTTACGTAGGATTATAGAATTGTGACAAAACGATACTAAATGGTCTTGTGTTGGGATTTTTTTATTATAAATAAGGGGTTACAAAAATAGATAAATTGAGTTTTAAAACATAAATTTCATTTTATATATATATATATATATATATATATATATATATATATATATATATATATATATATATTGTAATCATTTTAAATAAATTGATTTTCAAATTTAAAAAAATAAAAAACTAGACACAAGGAAATTGTGAATTGAATCACGACTTTAGGATAACGAAATTTAAAAAAGAATCATGTTTATTAGTGAGATGACTTTAACAAAAAGTAAAATAAAAAATTAGAATCAAATTAAATTTAATAATATATATATATATAAAAGTTGTGTTTTGAAATTTGACTTTCTCATCACAAAGTCATATTTCATAACAGGATTTATTCGTTTTTATAATTTTTTAAATTTTTTTTAAAAATTACCCAAAATGTAAAAAACCTTGTGGAGAAAAAATGAAATGAGATTAGTTATTACTTTTTTAAAGATAATTATATTTAAATTAAAATGAAATTATACGTGTATACACGTGTATTGATAATATGTTATATATATACACAGGATTACCGAATTGTGATAAAAAAAGGTATAATATATCACATTGATAAACGAGGTTTTGTGTTGAGCACTTGACTTGAGTGTATATTACTGTTGATTGTGTATGTAAGATTACTCTGAAGTCATGATGCTGACTACTCAAATGGCCTATATATATTGTCCTATGGTGATTCGGAAGGATATGAGAACCAAGCTGGAAGAGTTTGATTTAAATATTTCAGATTTTCTATATTTGAAGACAGAGGCACATGTTGGGGAAGGGCCCCTAGCTGCCCTAGCACCTTTTCGCGTAAGGAAAATAATGGATGGATAATTTATGCTAATAGACATATTATAATGTGATAAATAATAATGGGATAAAAGGAAAGAAATTTTAAAAAAATTAAATATATAAACTAAATGTTTATATATATCGTTGGAATGCCAAAAAAAATAGTACTCTATTATTAATGAATTGAGAGGTTGCAATGGCTATCCTTTCAGCTTTTCATACTCCAGCAATATTGTTCGCAAAGGATATGTTGAACCTTTCCTTTGCCTTTTCTTTTGTTCTTTCTCTTGTCCATGTATTTAACTGTTTTTCTTTTCTTCGTTTCCCTTGTCTCTTTTAATTTTGTTATATATTGTTATGAGTCTGAGAGTCTCATGATGGATAAATTATATTAGAGAATGTTGCTAGCTAGCATTAATACTACTCTTTAATAATACTGACATACCATTTTATACCATTAAAGTATATAAATTATGTATTACTTGCTATTTACTATTATTTTCTAGAGTAAATTATACTAATACTGATATTCTCTGAAGTTTCACGAGATTATATAAAATTAGTTAAGTTGGTTAAACAATATTCCTGAGTTTCTTACAACAGATTTGATTGTTCTTGTTTTTTTAACATCAAAATTGATTTTCAAAAAGAAATTAAAAACCAAATCAAATCATAATTTTTTTTTCATAATCAGTTTTCAATTTTTTAAAACTAATTTTTCATTTTATAACCAGTTGATTTAATTTTCAACACTCCTACTTGTTAGAAACTTTTGCTAACATAGAAGGATAAATCTTTGGACACTGATATATCTTATTAGACACCTTTAGTGAAAAAGAGAAAGAAGAAAAAAAATGTAGGTGTGATAAGTAACACAATTTGATAGGAAGAAAAAGATTAAAAAAAAGATAGGATATCAAAATAAGTGTTTATAATATAGAAAAAATATTTAGTAGACATATGATATGTTATTTAATACCTAATACTTAGCGATTAAAAAAAAGAAGAAAAATATATGCAAGGTAGAATTTATAATGTGATAGGAATAAAAAGATAAAGAAAAATAAGAGAGGTTAATGAGATGTTTAAAATTATGAGTGATTAATGTATTATTACTTTATAATATATGAATGTTCATATTTCATTACTCAAATAACCTAAAGAACAATGATATTTAGACACTCATTTTTTTAAACACATATTCAACATATCCATTATTTTTTTTCTCTTTTTATTACATATCACCTATAATTTATATATATATATTATTTCTTTTATCTTTTTTTCACTAGGTGTTTAAGATGAATCACACTAAAAAGAGAGTGATCTAGAGGCTGTACAATTAAAGATGACCTAAAAGAATTAATTGGTACTACCTATACAAACAAAATGTATATACTTTTATGGTAGTCTTTTCTTTAAAAACTCCATAGTTAAGCATGCTTAGATTAAAGCAATTATGAGATGAGTGACATTATAGAAATTTTTTTGAAAAAATATATGAGTGAGGATAAAACACATTGAAAAATTTTATATTAGAGTCATTGATCTTAGAAGCACCTGAAACAGATTGTCGAGGTCTAAGAAATAATTATATATGAAGGGTTCTGAGCAATGGAGGGTTACGATCAACAAAGGGTTACGATCAACAAAAATATTCAATGAAGTGTTATGATGTTAAGTATTATAAAAGACGTTACATTTAATATCATATTCTACAATTAGAAATGTTACATTTAATATCATGTTAGGTATTGAAAGATTATTAATTTTGGTATAATATAAGATTTTTTTTATAGAAGGTAACATATAAGATTCCTCTCACTCCATTTAATCATTTATACCTTAATTGTATTTGAAAGATATGAAGTGGAATGAAAAAGAGAAAGAAAAAAAAATGGGATACAGAGGCGTTATGAGTGGCAAAAACAAGTGTCAAAATCCAAAATAGAATTACTCCCCCACCTCTCTTCTGTCTCCCTCTCATTTGGTTTGGTTGGTTTGGGTTAAGTGTAAGCATTGTCGGCTTCTTCCGCACCATCCTCTATATATACTGACATCCCACAACAATGTTTCTCAATCTCAACTCATCTTTCAGTAACATATTCCGTAGCATCTACCCAGTCAGTACTCACCAATGGCAATAGGCCAATAGCTATAATTGCCCAAACCCAACTCATAATTTCAAATTTTGCTCAATACTTTATCTACAGGTGTAACATTGATTAAACACAAACACAAATCACCTCTTGTTGGTTCTTAATTTCTTTCTTCCACTATGCCTTCTCTCTCGGAAGCCTTTAGAGGTCACCCCGTGTACCTTCATCAGAAACACCACGACTTCAACTCACTTCAAGAACTCCCTGACTCTTACGCTTGGACACAACCTGATGATGATGATCACCGTCTCACAAATTACCCTTCCAACAATAAGACTAAGACCGTTGTCCCCATCATCGATTTGAACGACCCAAATGCTCCAAACCTCATAGGCCATGCATGCAAAACATGGGGTGTGTTCCAAGTGGTGAACCATGGCATCCCCACGAGCCTCTTCAGTGACATTCAGAGGGCTAGTCTTGCTCTATTCTCCCTTCCTCTTCACCAGAAGCTCAAAGCAGCTCGCTCCCCCGACGGCGTCTCCGGCTACGGCCGCGCTCGCATTTCCTCCTTCTTCCCCAAGCTCATGTGGTCTGAGTGCTTCACAATTCTCGATTCCCCTCTTGATCTTTTCCTCAAACTCTGGCCACAAGACTATGCTAAATACTGGTACGTACGTGCTATATATGCTACCAAATAGTTCTTTTTTTTTACACGAGGGACAGACAATTCTCAAATCAATAGTAACAAATACTTAACACCCTCACTCACCACTTTCTCAAATCTTAATAGTAACACTTAAAATAATATGCTGCCTAGCTAGATATTATTCCTTCTGTTCTGCTTTTCTTTATGTTCTTCTTCTAATTCTGGTAAGAAGTGAAGGAAGGGAAGAGAGACACTTTTGCTTCTGATTTTGTGATGAAGGTTCCACTAGGCAAAGTTAGAAGCCGATTTTTTCATCCTAATGCAAATAGCAAAGATCACTATAATGACATTGAAGGACCCACCCTTATGAGAATCTACTAAACTAAATCCACTTGCTTGCCACTGTCATTTTCCAACCCCAATAGTTCAACGTGGTGCTGATTTTATTAAAATAGTAAAACATTCACACGTTAAAAAACAGGTGGTGCCTTTTTTACAACTTTTTTTTTCTTTCAGGAAAACAAAAGGTGAAAAGAGAAGCTGAGTGGTGTAACATATACTTGATTTATGTCTTTTTAAAGCGAAATGTTTTTCTTACATTAACTTTTATGTAATATTTTATAGAAAAAGAGAGAGATTTGGAGAAAAGAGACAAGTATATAATATAATAAATAAGTGATACAGAGAGAAATAGAAAGAAATGTATTATATGAATAATATGATTCTTTTCTAAACATTCCTCTTTGTGGTCTATTCTATAATTTGCAGTGATATTGTCGTGGAATATGAAGCAGCCATGAAAAAGCTAGCAGCGAAGTTAATGTGCCTTATGTTGGCTTCCCTTGGTATTCCCAAGGAAGACATTAAATGGGCTGGGCCGAAAGGAGAATTCAACGGGGCTTGTGCGGCTTTGCATTGGAATTCTTACCCGAGTTGCCCGGATCCGGATCGGGCCATGGGTCTGGCCGCGCACACGGACTCCACTCTCCTCACAATCCTGCACCAAAACAATGTCAATGGGCTTCAGGTTCTCAAGGAAGGGGAAGGGTGGGTGGCGGTGCCTCCGCTTCCCGGAGGGCTCGTGATCAACGTCGGCGATCTGCTCCACATTTTGTCAAACGGGTTGTACCCGAGTGTGCTGCATCGAGTTCGGGTGAACCGAACCCGGCAGAGGTTCTCGGTTGCTTATCTATATGGGCCCCCAACAAACGTCCAAATCAGTCCACAAGTAAAATTGGTAGGCCCAACAAGGCCCGTTCTTTATCGATCAGTGACTTGGAACGAGTACCTTGGCACCAAAGCAAAGCTTTTTAATAAGGCTCTTTCAGCTGTTAGGCTTTCTTCATCTATTAACGGTTTGTTTGATGTAAACGAGGATAAGAGTAACGACTTTCAAGTGGGCTAGAATCTAGATAGCCATAGGCTTGAACTTTTTTTACCCTTCTCGGTCAAATCTTGTACCAGCCATAAAAGGCAAAAATGAAAATAATAAAATAAAATTTCAAAGACACATGATTTGCTTAAATGGAATTAATCTGGTTTTGGGGTGGGGGGGTTCAAACAGCAAGTCGTTGGAGAGGGGTAGAGAAGACAAATATCGTTTGGCACCAAACTATAGAGAGTAAAACCATTCTCAATGTGTTGAAAGGGTTAGATAGAATAGCAGAAATTGAATACTCAATTCTGGTACATGATGCACGACCCATATTTTCTATCAGAGCATATGGTATTTGCTCACAAAATTTACATATTAAACTTTACATAATTTTAATATTAACTTTAAATTCTATACCGGTAGTATAAAAAAGTTACATAGTTAATTAATTAAAAATTATTGTTGATATGATTTTTAAGATTAAGAAACTTGTTTGTGCATAACTTGATAATATAAATTTTTTTATATTGCTAGTGCATATATTATTTATTTTTAATATTTTGTAAAAATTGTATAATTTATACATTCATGAAAAGGCCTATTTACTAAAAAACATGTTTTCTATTTTGTTTCTTTTAATCATAAATCTGATATCTTATTTTCTGCTTTCAAATATTAGTATGCAGTAAAAACAATTCCTTTTGTGTTCTATATCATTTCTCAAAAACAAGAACAAAATAAAAAATAACATAACGATTTTATAATTAAATAATAATAAAAAAAACTTCCTTATAAAATCACGAGGGTGTGAACGCAGAAGGCCGTTCGACCATTTGTGGTTGTCTCATCGATCGATGACATGAACATTTGTAACAGCTTTTTTTGTTTTGTTTTGGATCGGGTGAATAAGAGATTGGCGTTGTTGATGAGAAAGCGAAGAACTTCAAATCAGAGCACATGTTTGGGTTTCTCACTTCAAAATAATGCAAAAGTGAGGAAATTAATAACTAATGTCAATCATATCGGCTTATGAAATAATAATTGTCTGAAGGCGATGATGTTCTTGTCTCTCTGCAAGACTGCAACCACGTGTTGGTTTCTAGCCTTCCTGTCGTGGGAACCATATATGGCAGGTTCCAGTGGAGTGGGGTAGAGACTACTTCTACAGTTCTACCAGTATTATATTTTATTTGTTTCAATCTCATAAAAAAAAGAGTTTTTTTTGCCTTAAAGAAATTTTTTAACCGATAATTAGAAATAAATCATTTAGAGATGAAAAATCACTGGAAAATATAGTTTATACTAGTAGTATGTCTTCTTCATATATGTTCAAATTATTTAAGATAAAATTCTCTCATATTTTCTTTTATCACAAGTGTTATCTTAACTTTTTCCTCTAACGCATACAGTAACCAACCTTTACTTTATATACATTTATATACTACCTCAATTTAAAGAATAAATAATGCATATATATATATATATATATGTGTGGTTAAATGATAAATTTGTTAACTTTTTTATAATAATTATATTAAGAATTATTTTTATTTGATTGATAGTTTAAATTTTTTAATAATAACAAAAAATGTCAATTAAATTCTAATGTAAATTAGGGACTTTAAATAAATGTAATGTAATTTTTTTTCAAACAACATGAATGAAATTTAATTTGTCTAACAAAAACTACATTAAGAAATTATTTTTTTATACTAGAACATAAATACTAGTGTTTAGTGAAAATTAACTCTATGTTCAGCAAAATTATTTGATAAACTAGCTGAAAGTTGAAAATTGAAAAATTAATTTATTAAATTGTGAGTGTTTAATAAAATTAGTTATTAAAATAATTAAATAATATAAAATGAAACAAAAATAATAAATTTATAATTTATTTTGAAAGGATAATAAAAAAATTTAATAAATTTATTAAGGATAAAAAAGAAAGAAATATAGAAATATTGAAGCTAACGTTTCAAAAAATACTTAAAACTATTAAAAAAAATTATTTATCATATAATTAAATAAATTTTTTAACTAATAAAAAGAAAATTAAAAACTAACTTAAATATCTTGCTAGATATGGTCGATCGAAGTTAAATATTAAGCTAATTTCTTACAATGATTCCTAAAATAATCAGAAATTTGTGCCAAGAAGGTGACTTTGCTCAACTATGAGTTTCTATCTTTGCTATTTCAAAGAGCACTTGGTGTTGAATGATCGAACAAGAATTGGATTTGTGCGAAAGTAAAATGAAAAGCAATGAAAGGAAGTAAAGGCAGAAAAATATATTAGTAAAAATATTTATGTTTGATTGATCTGTTGTGTTTGTAAAATTAACGGTACAAGACCTATTTAAATTGCTAAGGATTCAATTACCACATTTTTCTACTTAACAACCGCTAAAAACATGGCATGGACCCTGTTTAGCTATTTTTACCATGATTCAACTTTAATTTGTGGTTACATTTAGCTAATTTATTATACATAATAGGCTATTTATACATAATAAGAAAAATTATCTTAGAGAACTCGTATAATACTTATAAAAAATTAAGGTGCTTGCGCAAATTTAAAGCATGAATCTATATCTAATTTTTCTTATAACTGCCACGGATATAATTTGTGCATTGCGCGACAAGATGTCATTACCAGTATTAATTAGTTATTGGGATGGTGATAAAAGAAAAAGTAGTGAAAGATATATAGATAGGACCGACAAAAAAGAGGCACTAACCAATATGAAAGAGGCATTGCTTGCTTGCACTATCATGCTCCTTAATTATATCCCTTCTATTATAAGGTACAAGCTTGTTAAAGTGGTTGAGAAATTTGAGGTGAATATGGTGATCTAGAAACAAAAGGAAGTGTTTACTAGTACAGATATTCAACAATGTTATAACTCTCGTGTTATGTTATGTATGTCAGTATGTGGGTTACAAAGGGTTGTTGATGAATATGGTGATCTAGAAACAAAATGAAGTTTC
This sequence comes from Glycine max, assembly GCF_000004515.6. Classification (NCBI taxonomy): domain Eukaryota; kingdom Viridiplantae; phylum Streptophyta; class Magnoliopsida; order Fabales; family Fabaceae; genus Glycine; species Glycine max. The sequence continues at coordinate 16,954,133 of NC_038244.2, forward strand.
AAGTACAGAGACAACGGTAGTTATTATGTTGAGTACTTAGGGTGTGCGAGTTTAGGAAGAGCCCATTTGATTAATCTTTACTTCAGTGTCAGCATATATATGTTCTAAAGCAATTTTGTCAGACAAATTTTTATCCGTATCGAAACTGAGTTTGCAACCTTACCCACATTATGGGATTTTAGTGGTAAATAAGAATCTGAAAGTAGCAGGCAAAACTCAATTATACATTTTGATCAATCATAAAATATTCAATAATAGAGTCTCCCCCTCCCCCTTTTTAGGTATATGTATGGTGGATCTTAGTGGTTGATTTTTGAAATTTTTATTACTTTAAGAATGTGTAGAACCACCTTGTTCATAGTTGTATAAGTATTTCCATAAACTCGTTCTGTATATTTCTTAATAGTGCTAGCTGAGAAACTGTCTTAGCTGTATAAGTATTTTGCTGGAGTGGGATAAATTAATTCATTATAAAACAAATTAGTTCTAAACATGCAATTTTTTTTATTATCATAAAAAAATACATTATTGATAATAAAACGTAAATTACATATTGGAACAGTGATGTGAATTGTTTCGTCAAAATGATCAATAAATCATTCCATCTGATAGTGACAAAAGGGATAAAAGAGCTTAACAAACTAGATTTCCACTACTACTAGTTACGTGATAAAAAAAGAAATGGTCCACAATTAATTGACAATAGAAGGGTATAACGGTTTTCCTAAGTTATATATGTTCGAAATTTTCGAGTAATACAGCAAAATACTAAACATACAAATTTAGAGCGTGAGATGTATAATTACAAAATAACATTATGTGTATGATATCATAAGAAGAGATGCCAAATACTAATGATCATATAGTTTTTAAGAGTGCCGTAAAGAGATGCATGTTGAATTATTATTATCCTTGTGTATCACTCACACATTTCACTCACTTTATATAGACTCCAAAATAATAAGTCTAGAACACCAAACCACCATTCCAAGTTTAATGTGTAAAATGTATGCATAAAGGCATAAAGCATAGGAAGGATATTTTTGCTTCAATTTTTGAGAAAAAAGAGTTTTGTGGTGTGTTAGGATTATGAATCTATGACACAAGATGCTTGATTTAGTTTATACTTTATCCTAAGGTAGTTTAAAGGACTCCATCATGAAAATGACTGAAGTGCCAAAAAGCAAAGGACTGCTAAAACTTCAAACAAATAATTGTTGACTCCTGGAGCAAAGCCAACCTTCTTTTTGTGGCGGTGTTGTTGTGTTTCAAGCACGGGCAAAATGCTTTGAGAGTTTAGAGCTATGCTTGAACTGACATGTTTTGTAACTATGTTTAGTTACACAATGCAATATACTAACTATAACATAGGAGTGATAGGACTATTTTCCTCTTTTCTAATGAACCCAAATTAGGATTTTGTTAAATAAATTTAGTCAAATACGACGTTAAGCTTGTTTGTTGGCCAATATTTCAAAATCAATCTCAATCACATCAACTATAGATTGTATGAGCTAGTTTCGTGTTATGATTTTGTGGAAGAGGTATTTTAACAAGACATGAAGATGTTTCATCAAACTTTTCAACACAGATTTAACATTCAAAGTGACATTGCTAGGAACCAAGAATATCCTAACACAATGTAAGGATGAGAAACATCTCTCTCTCTCTCTATATATATATTATCTTTTGTATATTCTTTTTTCTCTTCTGATCTCACCATACAAGTAGAAAATCTATGACGCGATCACAAGTATTATTCGGTGCCAAAAGAATTAAAAAATCATAAGAACTATAAAATCCTTTTCAAATCATAAATGACTGCTTTATCCTCCGTATGTTAGGCCTGCATTGTTATCCTTAACCTTATCAATATGATCAAGACGAATCTCTCGGTATGAAGACGGCTCAACCTCTGTGGGTCTATTATTTAATTACATTTAGAATAACTCCAAATGCCCAAATCCTATCGCTTTATTAATATTCAGTGATACATTATACCTACCAGATGGATTGGCTCCTAGTTAAGAAAAAGTATCATAGAATCTTTTTAAGAGACAACTGCACTATATAACCTACCTGACGTTATACCATTATAGGATCTTTTTAAGAGATTCCTGCACTTACCTCTTGACGCTAGTAACAGTTACGCTTGCACGTTTTTTAATTGAAAAATTACACTTATCTTTCCTTTCGGAGTTCCCCAAATTTTTCTTTTTGAAAGGATATCAATATAATATATATTGCCTTATAAATGAGAAACTTGTTATTACGACAAAATGCTAATTTTTAATGATAGCCTTTGGATAAAAATTAAAAATAACATACTGCTAAAATAAAAACTTAATTATTTATAAATATTTTTTATGAGAATATTGTTGTTGCCTCTTACCACTATCACTTAAAGAGATCTATTACCACTACCACCATTATTATTATACAGTCAAACGTGGTGATGAGAATAATGATGAAAGAAGTGATAGTGGCAGAGAGATCGTGATCATGATGGTCTCATAATAAGTGTTTATGATTTGTTTTAATCAAAAGACTATCATTCAAAGTTCTACCATTGTAGAAGTCATTGTTCCCTACAGACCAAAATCATCTTTCTTCTAATACTCTGATACCAATTATCTTAGTAATTGCTCCCAATAAGTTTTAGTTTTGTGTCAAAATAAGAACTATGAAAGGTCGATTAAAACCACCGAGTCATGTATTGAAACGCAAAAGCGTTTCAAGTTTCAATTGGAGAAATTCACAGCAAACACATATAGCGAGATTTTATTAAGTCCAAGGTAAATTGTCTAGGGAACATTTGAGCACACCACACTGTTATTGTTATGGTAATGGTACAACACAAACAATGGCTGCTCAAACACCACAGTAAGTGCGCAGTGCAGATTGATCTCTCTGGCCCTGTTCAGTGTAATAAGACTTGAGGAACTCAACATGATCAAAAGGCTTAAAGAGCAGAGGGTGTTCCTCATCCACAAGCTCCTCTGGGGCTTTTATAATGCTCCCTCCTTTGGGGATAGAGAATAGCCCTGCAGAGTATCTTGCCTCATTCCCACTCATTATCACTCGGTGAAAGGGTGAATGCAGCCTTCCGTTTGACCATGCCTGCAAAATTCATAATGTCAATAAATTTTTATTATAGGACTATGCAATGACAATGTAAAAGAAAATTATAGTGTTATCCAATCACAAACCATCATATAAAATTAGTTTTTTGACTTTTACGACAATTTTGGAAGTCATACTGGTGATTATTTTTTATTAGTTGACATTATAAAATTTGTTACACTTACTGTGCACGGCGATTAAACTCTAAATTTTAAGAGTTGGTATAATTTATGTTGTTTCAATGACAAGTGATGAATAGAATATACATGGAGAGAGTCACCAATCATGACAACAAAACTGTCAGGGGAAGGCTTGTAGCTAATCCATTTTCCATCTTTGTTCATCACCTCTAAACCCTCCACTTCATTTTGGTACAATATGGTCACTATGTTCTTGTCAGTGTGTGCTGAGGCCTAGCTTTGTGTCACTGGTTTGAGGGCCTTTGTATTTCATAACCCGGAGAAGATAATTGGTTGAGTTCATGTGCTCTTCCAAGTACTCTTCAACACCCAAGCTCTCCAAAATCATCTTCCTAATGATTTGATCCAACTCTGATAGCTGCTCAGAGAAGGATTGTATAGCTTTGCTGCAAAATTTAGAAGACAAGTCAAGAAAGAGGTAAAAGAAAAAATGGAATAGTTTACATAAACTATGTATTTGACATTTTAATAGGTACATGCCCAAAACTTGGGTTTCCATGAGGCCACATGATGTTGGTCATGTTTTCTACATTCTCCTAGACATTTGCATCATCAATGCCCATGCTTTCAAAAAGTGGGACCATAGGATATTGCCCAACATAACCATGATAAGGCTTCTTAGACACATTGAGTATCTTTGTTTGTAGAGGGAGATCAAAGAGCTCTTGTAGTGCAGCAAATATGGCTTTGCGAAGTTCTAAAGGAACTTTATCAAAAATTGCTTCAAAGCAACCATAATCTACCAGTGCCTTGTGAACTTGGGATTTTACTGCCTCCCAATTAGGATTGTTGGCTTCCAATTTGAGGTTAGTAAAGTCGATGACCGGAAGCTTTAGAGTGGCTTCTGAACCCATATCTAAATTTTTTTCTTCTCTGATTTGTTTACAAGGTTGGAGGATAATGATTAATTTAAGCTGGGTTTGAAGCCATTTATATAACAGGTATGCTCTATTGCTCTATACTGTAATGACATTTATAATATTAAAATTTTTGTTTTTGTTCTATGGTGTGATTGAGAATGCATTGTCACGTAGAGAAAAGATTCTTCCAACTTCACTTGAACAACCAAGCAGATAGTGTTGGGACAGCAAACAAAATTAGTTCGGGTTGGGCTTCAGGCTCTCTTTTGGGTTTATTTTATATTTCCTATAATTTGATGTTTGAGGCATAAAAAAGAATAATAACAAGAGTAACTGTAGTATAATCAATAACTGAAAAAGACTAACAGCTTGTGAATAAAGTCTAAAGCCTTTAGTTAATTAATATAAAAATCGATATAAATTGATTTTTACCTTTCATTTTTTAAGTCAACAAAATAAAATTTGATCTGATGATTTTAACATTAAAGACAATTTTTGTAGTTTTGATTTATTTGAAAAAGAATTATGGCATTGTCAAGTAAAAAAAAACGTGTGCTATGCATAATAGATTGGTATAACATCCCTTTTAATTATACAAGCAATGAGTTTTAAACCACTTGTAAAACCTAAGTTGACTCATGCAATTGGATTGAAATTTTACTAGTTTAATATAAAACTGAAGAAAGTATAACTAAATAATAATTTAGGAAAATAAATTAATTTATTTTTATTATGATATTTATACGAAATTATTTTCGTCGAAAGTACTAATAAATTTTTATTGAAAACCTTGAGTGCACATAAGGTTTGAATATCTAAACTTATTTTTATTATAATATTTATTCATAAGGTTTGTATATCTAAACCCTTAAAAGTATTTTTCTCTCAACATAATTTATTGTATATCTAAAGACCAATTAAAATTTTAATCATCACTTTAAATACAATTAACGTAATTTTTATATAAGAAAAGAATTAAAATTGCTTGTATAATTGGGCCTAGGCCCAAGCCACCTTGCATGAGTAAGCCCAAATTTCTATCGAGAAGTTAATTGAAGACTACAATCAACACTAAAGTTACAGTAGTTACTGTAACATGGGATAACTGCTTATAAGTAGTCTTGAGCCTTGTGACACTGACTTTAGTCCATTTCTGACATCTACATATACCATATTATTACATATACGCACAATTTATTACTACATTATATTTTGAGTGTGATATTTTGCTAACTTTCACACCTCAAAAACATAAGTATTCACCAATTTAGACTAAGCTACTGGAGTACTCCGGATCTCCACCAAGTCACCGACCAATACCACACGCACCTCTGACCAAACAAGATGGTTAACTGGAGGGTAGTGATTCCGAGTTCCAACTTAATTAAGAACTTAAAAATGAGTACTCCTATAATCATGACACTGCGATTAGACTGATAAAAATTGTCTAATTAAGAATGTACCTATTATATACAGATTTGAAAGTGCCTAATTTATTTCATCTGAGATGAGTGTATAAATGACCGGATTCGATTAGAAAAATAAAGTCCTTTTCCTAACAAAATAATGTATGAATTATTGGATTAGATGAACGAATTTAAACTTAAGGCAACTTTGATGTTATTGAATATTTAAATTGTGTATGTAACCTTTGAAAGTTTAGATCATGACAATGAAAGAAAATTGACTGGGGGAGGACCATTTAGTAAAATAAACTAAATTAACTTAGAAAAAGGGAACCATGCTCCTGTCGGATCTTTGACATATCAGGTATTATTATATGTACAAGTTGTGTCTGGACCACACTAGAAATTAATCAACTTCCGTACAATTATTTTCAGTAAATAATTGTCTTAGATGGCACAATTTTAATTTTTATAACAATTACGCAGAGATTAATTGTGGTACCACCATGTGTCATAGTCCTGTCTCGTATCTTTCTGCACAACGTTTGATGTTTCTCTTTATGAATCATGTGTTTTACTAGCTTTTTCTACTGCTCCGCCAAGAATTAGCTGCTAGCTGTCTAAGTGTCTATTGTATGGAACCGAAGAACAGAAGAGCTTAAACAAATTAATATACACGATGATAGAAAATATCAGTATAATTTTTTCGGTCTGTGGAATTAACTAAAATGGACAATGAGATCGAAAAACAAAGAGAGTGAGAATAGAAAAATGATACCAACAACTTTTAAGGAGTAAAACTCTTTCTCTTCATGTAAAAGAGAAAAATCACAAGACTTAATTTAGCAAAATGTATTCATCATTAAAAGTAGGATTACTATTTTTATTTTCTGATGTGTAAAAAAAAGAAACTATGTTTTAGCATCAGATTTTAAATTGAATTTTGTTAGTGTTTCTCATTTGGTATATTTAATACCTAGCTAACGTTATTATAATATTAAATGATGCAGACTTTTCTGTACCTGATAATCTTTTCAAGTTGGAATGAAGGAAACAAATTTCGGAAATATATAGGTAAACAATGTCCTAGAAAAATTTTCCCGTGTAACACGTACGATACTAGTATTAATTAAGTAAATGCACACGAATTTGCGTAAGAAGCGTTAGAAACTACAGGCCCTGGTCTTATGTTTTTATTATCCATAGGCTTTTATTTATTGTTCTTGCCAACCCATTATAGTCCTTGAGCCATTCACAGACCCACTAAATGCTCACATAACATGGTACCCTATTAGCTAGGCCTGCCTGGACGACTTTGGATAGGCTTAGCTGTGATTAAAAATACAAGAAAGAGATCAATCAGCTATATATAAAAATACAAATTAAATGAAATATTTTGTTACGTCTGTATTTATTTAATTTGTCCCTTCTGATTGATTCAATGGTATCATAAAAAAATTCTATATGCTCCGAGAAATATGCTTGTTTTCCAACAAGAACATGATAATATTTCATATCCTTTTGTGGTTTGTTTTAATTGATGTATATTGTACCACGGGAATATAATTCCTCTTCTTTTAACTTCTGGCTCCAATATTCAATTTTCGACTTTTGTCCATATTACATGTAGCAAAGCTTAAGTGAATGCGTAATGCTATGCTTCTTTGACCTATTATTGCTTTTATCACTAATATTCCGATCCCTTTATTTGGTCTATATATAATTTTCCGTCTATAATTTTGAATGCTATCCAATTGGATTGAAAAGGCTACAATTCTTAATTAAACATGAGATTTCAAATTAAAGTTTACAATTATGTGAATTACTGCTTGAGGATTACGTCAGAGAGAGACCGGGGGGAGGGGGAGCCTGGGAGACATGCAAATGGACAAACATTAACCCTTATTTAGTTTGATGGAAATAAGGGAAACATAGGAAAAAAAAAACATTTTAGTTTTTATTATTTATTTAAAAAGAAGAGGTGAGGATAAAGAATTTCTTTTAGGATTATATAAAATAACCTTTCCTACCATAATTGAAGAAAGAGATTTTTCTTTTTTAGTTTTCCTAAAAATTAAATAGTTTTTTTTGCTAAATAAAATTTAATTAAATAATAAAATAATTTCATGTTAGAAAAAATAATATGTAAAAATTTTAATTTTTTTTGCTAAATTTAGGTTTTTTTTATTTGTGTAAAGTACTTTTTATACAATTTATTTCTTTTCACTCACTTTCACTTATTTAATTAAGCAGATAATTTTTTTTTTTCACTTTTTTTCCTTGTTTTTATTTATTCAAACAATACTTCTCTTATATTTATATCTCTTTAACTTTTATCATTTTTTTCTTTATTTTACTTACAATCAGCATAAGAATGTAGTATATCAAAAGTGACTATAGTGTTATTATGTAATCAAAATTAAATTTTCACCTAATAACTTGTGTAAGGATATAAAAAACTTTAACGTAGTACTGCTATACCCTTTTTCTTCATAAAAATTAAGATGGATTTATAAAGTAATCAGAAGAACAAAGACCTAAGCCTCGAGAATGAACTCCACTGCATAGAAACACTTCTATAAATCTGATTAACAGTGTAAACATAGTATTTGCAGTTTGTCGAGGAAAGATTAGAAATTAATATTATTAGGATCGACAATGGGTTCTCAAACAGCCTGCCAGGTTCCTATTGTGGACTTCACTGACGAGGAGTTGAAACCTGGTACAGCAAAGTGGGCTTCAGCATGCCTAGTGATTCGGAGTGCACTTGAGGATCATGGTTGTTTTTATGCTTTGTGTGATAAAGTTCCTATGGACCTTTACAACTCAGTTTTTGCTCTAATGGAAGAACTATTTTATCTTCCATTGGAAACAAAATTGCAAAAGATGAGTGATAAGCCCTACCATGGCTATTATGGACAATTTACTCATCTCCCTCTATATGAATCCCTAGGGATCAATGATCCATTGACCATGGAAGGAGTTCAAAACTTCACCAAACTAATGTGGCCAGCAGGATATGATCATTTCTGGTACTTCTAAACATTAAATTTAGTTGTGTTGTTTGATTTTTCATTTATATTTTTATTTAATTTCCTAGTCATATATATTTCTTTAACTGAGACGAATGATGTCGTACGTGTGATTAATGTAGCCGATTTTATGCAGTGAGATAAGGTTTTTGTTGTTGTAGTTTTTTGGCTAGTCATTCTATGTGTTGCCGTTATTGACTATTGTTTTCAATTTTTCATTTTGTGATAATAGTGAGACTCTCAGTCTCTATGCAAAGCTGTTGGTAGAATTGGACCATATGGCTAAAAGAATGGTTTTTGATGGCTATGGTTTGGACCAAAGGCACTGTGATTCCCTTCTCGAATCAACCAATTACATGCTCCGGAGCTTCAAATATAGACTACCGCAGAAGGATGAAAACAATTTGGGATTGCATGCTCACACTGACACCTCCTTCTTTACCATTCTGCATCAGAATAATGTAAATGGTTTGCAAGTAAAATTGAAAAATGGAGAGTGGGTTGATATTGATCTCTCACCCTTCATGCTTCTGATCCTTGCAGGCGATGCATTTAAGGTAGGTCATTTTTCTGATGTGCATCTAATTAACCAAAGTACAAAACTGCTCAAGAATGAAAATGTTTTGAATTATATATCTATATATAGCATCTAACGTAAGTATTTTAATTTCTAGCTTTAGTCTTGGTCCCTTGACCTGTGTCAGGTTATTTACGGTTTATTTAGACTTATTATGATATAACCACTTGTATAAGTATTTGAGAAAATTTATTAAAATAGTTTATTATGTGTCTATAAGTTGTTTTGAACTTATTTCAACAAATCCTTCATGATATCTTGTGTAAAAAACTTATATAGCTTGTATAAAAACTAACTTTATGTATAGATTATTAAAAACTAACTTCTACACATAAGTGTTTACATAATAAATATTTATTGTATTAGACTTTAATTAAGTTGTTTACTCAAACCCACCCTTGAGGACGAGTCCTGGTGCAGCGGTAAAGTTGTGCCTTGGTGACTTGTTGGTCATGGGTTCGAATCCGGAAACGCGTAAAAATGACAGGAGTTCATTAAACTGACAGCAAGAGAAATTTTGAAATAAATTTACAGAACTGTGCTCTTGTTTTTCATTTCTTAGGTTTGGAGTAACGATAGGATACACTGTTGTGAACACCGAGTGATTATAAAAGGAAAGAAGGACAGGTACTCCATGGGACTATTTTCACTTGGCGGCAAGATGGTTGAAACGCCAGAAGAGCTAGTTGATGAAGACCATCCAAGACGTTATAAGCCATTTGATCATTATGAATACCTACGTTTCTATGCAACAAAAAAGGCCTTAGAATCCGAGTGTCGAATCAAAGCATTCTGCGGCATAGACTATGCTAATGAAAAGTGAAAAATTATAAGAGATTTGTGTTTTGAGTTTCTGTTCCTATATCTACAGGCATCTCAAAGTTGGGTATAAATTGTCACTTGGTTCCTTGTATTGTATGGTGCTTTTACTTTGAGTTCATTAATCCTAATTCTTAACCATTCCTTTTGAATACAAAGGTGCACCTGGTGACAGCGTCATTTTTTTTTCTTTGTCATGGCACTTCATGAATCTAGAATGTTGGTTATTCTCAATGAACATTAATAAAGGCATGAACTTTTTTTTTTTTATACAGAAACCAATCTACTTTATCTCATTCAAGAGAACATAGAGGATACAGTAAGAAATATGATAATAAAGGCATGGACATATTATCTAAGTATTTGTTCCTTTTAATCTTTTAATTGTTGAAATTTTGTAGATTAGCATTGTCTAATTATTTATTGATTAATTTTATATTATTAATATCAACTGTGAAAGTAAGATCTATGATATTTTTTAATATTAATGAATATTAGTTGTCATGAGATTTTTTAATTCTTTTTTAATTTATTTTTACTTCACAATAAATACATATGTAAATTAATTAAAAATTAGATAAAAAAATAAAAGTATAATTAAAAATAGTAATAGTTAATGATATCTTAAATTTTGGAAATGAAAAAAATAGAAATATTTATTTAAAAAAACGATAATTAAAAAAGAATAGAGGGGTATGTGTTATCAACACGATATGATTGTACATAATTTCTCATCAATTGGTATTAATTAGTGTTTGATTTGATGCATATGACTGTTTGTCTGTTGTGTTATAATAAGGATCCTATTAAACGTTATCCATCTTTGTCGTTTTAATTAATGGCCAAAATTAGGAGAAATAATTTAAGGTTTTGATTCCTAAGATGTTCGTACGTATATTTGTACGTACCTTGCATAAAATATTTAAGAAGGCATCCCAAATTTTGAATTCGTTCTATCAAAAGGATGAAATTTGAAATTCAAACCCTTTCTTCTTTTTTTTGGTACAGAAACCCTTTCTTTAGTCCTTATGTCTTCCGAAATTGATTTGGAAGTTTAATTAAGAATCTTAAATTGTCGCAACCATGATAACATTGCACAAAAATTTAGAGCGACCGGAGAGAATTAATTTCCCTTAACCCCGATTAATTTCAAACCCAGTTTTTGTGTCATTCCTTTTTAAAATAAATTAAAATTTTCCCATAAGCTTCAATCTAGGCAAAAGATTTTTTTTTTCTTCTTTTGTACAGGCACGAAAAAGGAATAAGAAACACAGAATCTGATAAAGAAACTAGAGGATATTTAGCATTGTATTAACTAAACATGCATAAAGTTGGAGAAAGATCAAATTTTTAGTACAAGCTGCAAGCAGCAAGAGAAATAAGAAACATATGCAATGCCCTGTGATACAGAAGGTAGAAGTGTAGGCGATGGTGGCGTTGCGCTGCTTGCAAGAGGAGGAAATTGATCGGTGACGAGAGCAGCTAGCATCGATCTAAATGAAAAAAGGTGCTCAAAACACAGAGTGAAATAGAGAGGATCTATTTTGCATCTAAATTATATTTAAATAGACGACATATTAAATGTGTATATGTTGATGAATTCTTGAAGCATAAAAATTTTCTTCAATAATATGAAGATTCCACATGTATATATACTGAGATTAATATCTATTCGTCAACAACTTTGACAGGTGAAACAATTGATTTTCTGAGAGAATGAGAAGAGAAGTAATAGTCGGTTTCTTCAACATGCAGCCTAGGGTTGTATTTATGGCACGAGAAGATAACATATTTGTGATAAGATCGAAACAACTATCTTATCTTTTAAGATATTTTAAAATATTTTTCCTTGTTATTTTCTATTGCTAACCATTTAGCAATTTGAAATTAAAAATAATAGTTAACCAAGTTCGATTTGTATGTATATAATGATTTAAGAAATTCATTTTTTAAGTCAGGGTATAATTTTATTCATAGAGTTCAAACTCATTACCAAGAGTTGATGGATTCCTTCTTAATCAATCATTAGTTTTACAGGTATTTAATCATATTCAATATTCATTCAACAAGTGTTCTAAAGCATAAGGTGTCCGAAATCAAAACATAATAAATAACCAGTTAATTACTATGACAATATTAGGTCAAAGAGAACTATTAAACCTTTTCTTGAAATTGTTTTATTGACCGTTTATGGTAAATTTAACCATTAGAAAATCTCAATTGAGTCTGTTCGATTATGACATTCACATATACATCATCATTTATATATGAAATTTAATAAATGAGATCTATTAATCTTTATTCAATAAAAACCATTACATATATATTGATTTATCTAGATTGTTGATGTTTATTGACTGTTTGACAAGTGTACCAAAATGTCCAAGTAGTAATACTCGAAAGTCCGAGTGTTGATTTCCATAGGAACTTTGTTTTGTACTTGCGTTGGATAATTTCCAATTTATAAGAAAAAAAATGAGATGAGCTAAAAGAAACAGTAACTCAAATAATAGATATTATAAGAGACAAAAGATATAATAGGAAATTCAATAGGATGAGAATGTTAGCACCTATCATGTCTTATTTGCTTAAGATGTATTATTTTAGATTTTTCTCTATCAATTAGGTTAATTTTTCCTACTCACATCTATTAGAATACTTGTCCCTGATGTCTCATGATGACAAGTCTATCTTATCTATCTATTTCCCAGATGTCTTTACAAAGATTCAATAGATAAAATACATGAAGTTCAAATTCTAGATGTTTGCTTGATCCATATGGGTATAATGCAATCACTCTATGTCTATCAATGATTTTATTAAGATACTTCTTTCTTTTAGTTCTATTAGAAATTACCTTTTGTCGAACGACTAATCTCTAAAATTGATGCATATAAGACCTTCCTTGCATTTCTACTAAGGATTACCCTTTGTCAAGCACCTAACCCCTAAAAATGATGCAAGGATGAATGACATATGAAATTAAAATAAGAAATTAAAGGATAATATGGAAGAAAACACCTTTTTGCATTGATAGATATGAAACATACAATACATCTTTTTTGGCTTTTTAGGTCTATTAGGCCCTGACTAAGGGTTTAGCCCCTCATAGCCATAAGGGGCCTTACACTTGAAGGGGGTATAGTGAATTGATGGAGGAGAAAGGATGAAAAAGGGAATAGAAAATAATGGAAGAGAAGAAGGAATTCCCTAAGGGAGAGTTCTCAAGCTTTAGGTGTGTATTAGAGTGTTATGAAACTCCATGTCCTTTCTCCTTGGCTTGACCCTCTTTTTATAGTTATTGAAGTGGACTTGGGCATGCGTACTCGCGCTAAGCCTGCGCTGCTCGCTTAGCACGAGTGCCTGTATTAAACGCGACTCTTCTCGCTTAGTGCCAGTGGATGTTTTCGCGCTGAGCGCGTCTTGGGTTGGGCATTCCTTGCGCTTAGCATGTGCTTCTCGCCGAGAGGACTGCGCACTGAGCGGATAGTTCTCGCTAAGCCTGATGTCAAAATCTTCATTTTTCATATTTTTGCTATTTTCTGCGTCTTTTTGGCTTTTAATCCCTCATTTTCATATCTACAAGCCATGAATAAGAAAAACATCAATTCTTAACAATTAAGCATAAATAACTGCCAAATAAATATTTTAAGGTTATTTTCATTATAAAAAATAACTTATATTTAACAGTTATCACTGTTCTATTCACAATAATCCTATGGTCAAGATTAAAATTATAAAAGACTTGTTTCTCATTATCATAATCTCTGTCATAATAACAAGCCTCTAATTTTAATCAAGAAATTAACAAATTAATAAAACAATAAATATGATAATAAAATAAAGAATAATTCTTTACTAAAATTGATAACATAATGGATTGAATCTTGGGCATACATATTTATGCCCAACGCGACCTTCCGCATATAGGTACTTGGAACAATGGAAGGGGTTATGCTCATCATTCATTGCAGCTTTCTCATCATCATCAACTTCATCTTCTCTTCCATGAGGATTGAGGAGAGTGGTTCTGCTCACTCTGGTTACGAATATGAAAATTCATATTCTCTCTGTTAGGGTTTGGGCATCAAAATGGAGGGAAAAAAAGGGTTTTAGTATTCTGATTTACGCGCGCGTTGTGGTTTCTTTTCACTCTTAAATAAACGCCAAATTAATTTTTATTTTCATATCGAAAAATATGTCATGCTATAACCTGAGTTTGTTATTTACAAATATATTAGTAGTATGTTTTGAAGCAATATAATTTATGATTAAATGCTTTTTATTTTAAAAGCAAGTACATAGTAAAAACTCAAAATATTTGTTTATTCAATACAAAAATGATCTAAAATTCTTTCATTCTTCCATTGATAATTGCTTCAAACAATTCTTCATAGCCGTTTTCTTCTTCTCATCGTCATCATCATCGTGTGATCACTTTTGGAGGGGCTCCGATTGCGCAGCCATCATTGAACACTAAAGATCAAGACAAGAACGAACGATTTTCTCTCAAATGGAATTTATCGTTGAAATGTAATTGATTGACATATATATAATTTAGTTGTGAGTGATTTCTATTACCTATTTATTTTTTTATTCTTTTACTTGGTAAATTGGGGTGATAACTAATAAAAATGTAAATATTTTATCTATTGCGATGAAATGTTGCGCTATCTGATTGATTCCTCCAACTAGAAAAAAATTAATCGTTTATATCCAGATTTCAGAAAAGACAAAACCTATGAAAGTTTAAGCAATCAACACAGTTCGTGACCTATTTTATTTGTTATTTACAACTTACCTTATGGAGTGAAAATATATTATATTGTCTATGATGATATTAGACTCAAGACCGTCAAACAATAACATCGTTGTTTATCTCACTTTCTTGATTTAAAACTTGACAAAGTTATGAACGAAGAAATTATCCTAATAAGATATTCAAGTTGTGTGTAATTAACATATATATATATATATATATATATATATATATATATATATATATATATATATATATATATAATTTAGTTGTGAGTGATTTCTATTATTTATTTATTTATTTATTGACCAACAAAAATGTACATATTTAATCGATTGAATACATGAATTTAGTATTATAAAATAGTATATAATCTCATGTACTAAAATGTGTAATTAAAATGTGTAACGCAGCTCTCTCCTCCAAGAGATCTTTCTTCTGGTGGCGAACCTTGTGAAGATCGGCCTCTGCATCTTGAAGCTCCTTCTTGTTCCCCTTGACGCAGCAGCGCCCGAGGTGAAGTCGCTCTCGGGCGAGTATTTCCTGCCTCCGCAATTCTTTGAGGGCCCGAGAGTGGAGATCGGCATTACCAAGAACCCTCTAAAGAAAAGCGACGAACTTGGGGCAACGCCGTCTCCAAAATGTCTGAACACCAAGAGTCTATAATTTTCAAAACAGCGCAGCTCTTGACAACCTTCAAAATCTGGACAAGATAAACGTAGGCCATCTGGCCCTCGGAAGATTCGGAAGGGACGTTCACAAGTACTTTGGGATGGCAAGAAAGGAAATCGATTATCATACCAGTATCTCCCGCAGATATGCCATACTCCAAACAATTGTTGCAGTGTTTTGCAATGATCGCCGCTTTCTCACCAGGTTGCGCAGCCATGAGTAAAGACAATACTGATTGTACGTCAACGTCTCGATAATCCCTTGTGGTAGCTAGAGACTAGACACTTATGTTTTTTTATGACAATCATGATGGTGTATGAGTTATATATATCCCCTGCATGCATTAGATAGACTAACGACTCTCTTTTCTGCATGGATTGATATTCAAATACAAAATTCCCAAATGTTAAGTTTTTTAATTATTTCTAAATTCTAATAAAAACAATTATTGATAGTATTAAAAAATAATCAGTCTGATAGAGCTAGTTTTAACCCACACGTTAAATGGATCATCAAATAAGATAGATTAACATATTACTTAGTCAACTATAGTCCT
Organism: Glycine max; assembly: GCF_000004515.6. Classification (NCBI taxonomy): domain Eukaryota; kingdom Viridiplantae; phylum Streptophyta; class Magnoliopsida; order Fabales; family Fabaceae; genus Glycine; species Glycine max. Next base: position 16,970,137 of record NC_038244.2, read on the forward strand.
AACTCACTTAATGCGCAGATTAATTGGATTGTAAACATATCCAAGCCCATATTATTTTCCTTCGGTAATAATATACAAACATTTATTGATTTTAAATATTTCATCAACATTTCACATTTTTTATTATTTCATTCTTTCTATTATATCATAAATCTTATTATACTTATATATTTTTTTCTCTCCCTAATTGTCTCATAGCATAATGGTATCCATAAAATATTTTCCTATACTATACTTACAATGGAAGACTCATATACACCGCATGACTCTCATCTTCCTCCGTTTTTGGATACCCTATAATTTTAAATAATTCATTGACACTTCTCATTTCTTTTTATATGTATCTCTTCCATTACATCATATAACTAATTATATATACTTTTATATCTTTTTATACTCTTTCTCTATATGGTAACTAGTATTTGGAGTGTCCACAAATATTTTTCCATAATATATATAAACGATAGGAATAATTTTGATCAATTTGGGCTCTTTCATAAATTATTTAATTACTACATAAGACTATTTGACATGCTAACATATGGATTCCAATGAACCAGAAAAAGAAAAACTAATTAATGGAGCAATATGGCATATTCATGTAATTCAATCAGACTAATCGTCGCCTTCAAGCTAAGTTCAAATTTATTTGAATAACATAAAGGATCATTCATGTTAGCAAAAAGAGCCTAATCTATCGCCTTTGGAAGTTGAAGGCCTTGATTGAGACAACAAAAATAATAACAAATAGCACTGCAAACCATGACACCATAATTGCTGAAACTCCAACGAAGTCATGTTTGATACTGTTAGGGAAAGGAGGGGTAACTGTCCTTGGAGTTCGAGAACTAAGGCACCTCCAAAATAAGCAAGGTAAGAGAAAACTAATACTTTCTTATTTCATTTCTTTATTACATGCCATATATATAGTTGGTGCAATTGCTAAAAGACAAAAGCAAATAACAGAAAGCAAAGGCCAAATAACAAAAAGCACTAACAGAATTATTCTAACAGATTCTAGTGTCAACATAGCATATCCTATACCAGAATTACTCTTGGGCCTTGTAGTCCTCTACCTAACATTCCATAGCCCATCAAAAAACACCTTATCCTCGAGGTGATAGGTAGCTTTTATCAGGTGACGGATCCAGAAGGACATGGTCCACTTGCGATTTGTCAGCTTCCTCCGCAATCAGCAAGAAAACCTTAGAGGCACACTTGTGACCTCTGTGGTACTTCTCATCACAATTGAAGAAGAGGCCCTTCTTGCGGCGTGTCGCCAACTTCTCGGGAGATAAATGTTTGAAGAGAATTGATGGTGGTTTGGGAGGAGATGGTAACAGAAGTGATGAAGGATGTTGGTTCACGGCGAGTGCATAGTGCGGTGCTGAAAGGGGAAGAGAGGTGGGCTTGTCACGAGGAGAACGACGGAAGTCACAAAACTTCTCCTCCTGTAGTCTAGTTAGACCCGTTACCTGAACTAGTGTCAAAGGCTGTAACGCCTGAATCTCTCAACGAATCTTCGACATCAAACCAGAGATGAAGCAGCTTAAGAGAAAGGGTGACATTAAACCAATGATGCGGTTTGCAAGCATTTAAAACTCTAAGAGATAATCACTGTCTAAGCTATGCTGTGTTAGTTTGAACAAAGCCCTCGTGGGATCATCATATTGTGATGGTGCAAAACGTGCCTCCAAAGCCTAAAGAAGACTAGGCCAAGAAGCAAGTTGGCTATTGTTTGTCATCCACTGAAACCATGTCAAGGCAAGTCCTTCCATGAGGAAGGAAGCAATGGTCAATCGTTCATGTTTTGGAGTAGAATGGTATTCAAAGAATTGAGTGATCTTAAAGATCCAGCCCAATGGATTAGACCCGTCGAAACAAGACACCTCTAGTTTCATACGATGAGGGTTAGGAGATGGGGAGACTATATGTTGGTTCACAGTTGATGAAGTTGGAGAATGTTGACTGGTTTCTAACTGTGCCATCTTCAGAAGCAAGTTGTCTAGCTTGGTGGCCATGGAGTTCTGGGTAGCCATGAGATGAAATTGTGTGGAGGTGAGTTTGGCAATGACTTCTTTAATGCGGTTTATATTGGACTTGGAATGCATGATTTCAGCCATGTGCTCAATGAAAGCACCAAAATTGTTAAGGAAAGAGAGGGGTAACTATCCTTAGAGTTCTAGGACTAAGGCACCTCCAGAATATGCAAGGTAAGAGAAGGCTAATACTTTCTTATTTCATTTCTTCATTATAGGCCATATATATAGTTGGTGCAATTGCTAAAGGACAAAAGCAAATATCAGAAAGCAAAGGCCAAATAACAAAAAACACTAACAGAATTATTCCAACAGATTCTAGTGTTAGCACAACAAATCCCCTATAACAAAATTCCTTCAAATGTAATCCTCCAAATGCTTGGATGGATTGATTTTCCTCTTGGGCCTTGTAGACCTTTGCCTATCAGATACCCAAATAACTTCTTATGAACTCTTGCACTATATTTTCTGATTTCATCACATTGGTTATATCCCCAAACTGTGAGGCAACCGACCCGTATATAGTACCCAGGCCACGGGACATGCCCAATAGTACCACCTCCACCACACAGGAATGTTCTGTTTTAAAAAGGCAACATAATCGAAAATAAAAAAGGGAGGATCATCATAAAGACATCCATTGAATTGAATCCCTTCATAGATACAACACATTCAAAGGTTGGAAACACTTACTGGTCGTGCAATGACAAACCTTGAAAAGAGGTTCCAAATTCCCTAAAATGCAGAAGCCACAACTGAAGCGACAAGGTGATTTGGTGTAACCGCCACAGTCATCATGCCGTAGAAGGTGAAGTAGCGCAATGTGAAGTACATGAAAAACACGTACCAAAAGAACTTGTGCAAAGTCCATTCAAATCCCATCATGGCATAAACAATGACAGAATATGATTTAGCTTGCACAAAAACATAAGGTAGCTCTATTATAACCTATGAACATCAAGGAGTGAGTTGTGTTAAAATAGGCATGTAAATTATATTGCAATTATTTTTCTTTAATAAAAAAGTGATCTCATTACTTGTGCAAGTGCATAAGGCAAGGCAGAATACATTCCGGCGGCTCTTTCTCTATAAAAGGCAGTTCTTTCAATGGCTACCACTGGTTGTACTGAGGCAGAATTTTGGACCCCAACGAAGAGAACAGCGTTATAAATTGAACCCATGGCATTAAATAGGTCCTGTCTGCTAGAGCTGGAAGCCATAAAAGGAATCAAAATTCATATAGAAAACCAAAATTGGCTCAATTTAATCTATTATTTCTAATTTTGACTTACTATTTGCCTCCAAGGTCCCAGAACATTGTTCCAAACCACACGGATATGACAGTAGTTGATAGAAAGCTCACAGGCTCAGAGCAGTGTCTGGCGGATTGCGCCAATATGACCAATTTTGTTTCCATAAGCAAGCTAGGCATTGAACCAAAAGTGCTGAGGATATTGAGTAGGAAAATGAAGAAATTTTGAACCAAGAGCGGGGTTCCCTAGTTCTACGCGTGTGAGTTCACGTGGGATCTTCAGTCTGCCTTTTGCTTGAGGCCTGGCTTTGGCTTCCATGACGATGGGGAGCCTGTGGTCAAGTCTTATGTTTGTGAGAATGGACCGATGTAGTGTGATTTTGTTTGCAGAGCTTATATTTATGGTTTCATCATTGCATAAGTTTCTTCCATTTGCTCCTTTCTCTGTTAGGAAGATTGCATGGAGAGATCATTTTTAAAGTTTTTCTGTATGATATTCAGACCCAATGGCTTTTAGCATTTTTTGTTGTTAAAGATACATTTATTTTAGATAAATTTTTTGGTGTGTCTTTCTACAAAATGATAATGAGAGACTTTCTGAGTACTTCTCTCTCTTTTGAACACATTTTTTAATAATTTGACTTAAAATCATAATTTTTTTTTAGATCTATAAAATGTATTAAGAAAATTTTGTTAAAGAGCGTGTTGCTTACTCTTCTATAAGAGTTTAAATTTTAATTCAATAATTTACCCAATGAAGATTTATTTTAAAGGTAATTTTTCTCTTACACTTTCAACCACTTAAAAATTATTTTTACTAGGTAATTATTATATAAATTAACAAACTTATTACCGGATGTATGTTATTAGTAGTACACTATTTACTAATTATCAATGAATAATTATGTTAGTTTCATTGTAAAAATTTACTCTATTATACTGTTTCTCCAAACTGTAGAGCTGCTGGCACGTAAGCTATTTTTGCTCTGTATATATCACTCCCCTCCATCATGCCCTCCAGCCAAGGCAACTAAAACACAACAACTTACAAACTGCTATATATATCTATGATGAGGTGAACATCAAAGAACATTGAAATTTCTAGCTAATAGAAATGTACAACTACTAATTAGAGAAAGTGCTACTGAAGAAGATGAAAGTAAAAACATTAGTTCTTTTATATGTATATTGAACTTTCCTAACAATGAAAGTGGGGTGGGGAAAACATGTCTTTGTATATTACCTTAGATTGTTGATGCACAAACTGGCGTGAACTGATAACTGTTCACTCTAATGAGCATTTTTTTGTTTTTAACTTTGAATTCTTTTTTCTTATTGTGTTCATACATGTAACTACAGAAAGTAAAAAGTAGTTTGATAAACATGGCACGTGGAAGGCTATAAGAGGCACCTCGAGTCATGCCGTTGCATTAATGCATGCTATTTTGGTTACTGACAATGTAAGGAGAGTTTGGTTTTTTTATTTTTTGTTTTTAGTTTTAATAAAAATAGAAAATATATTTAAAAATGTGTTTGTTTTAAATTTTAAAAATATTTTTAATAAAAATATTCTTAAAAAAAGGCTAAAAATAAAGATATATCGTTTTTAATGTTTTCTCTAAAAAGAAAAAATGTGATGGCATGAGTGTCGTAATTATTATTAAGGTGTCCGATGCCCACCCTTTGCATGGCAGTGAGCTTTCTGGCACGTGATGTATCGGACCTCTGCCTTGGGAAGCCGCCGCTGAGGTCGCTCTCCGCCTCCGCCACCGTCGCCGACGCCTTGGCTGCGCTCAAGAGCTCCGACCACGAGACCCACGTCACCTTGTGGAGCTTCTGCGAGAACAAGAACGAGGTTCGTTGCGTTGGAAACTGTGCATGGTTGATGTTATTTGCTACCTTTGCAGAGAGGACAATCTCTCGTCTCCAATACTCTGGACCCACCCTTCCCCTACCTTCTTCTCCTCGGCGATACGGAGGCGGTGGCGGTGTCGCCGGAAAATGACGGCCCCACCATAGAACTGCCGTCGGGCGCCGTCTACGCCGTGTACGACACGAACGGCGACGTTCAGTTCATCGGTTTGTCGCGGATCATTGCCGCGAGTGTTGCGGCGCACTGGAAATCGGTGCCGGAGCTGTGCGGTTCCGTTAAGGTTAGGGTTTTTCTGGTTTCTGAACTGTGAAATGTGTGAGCAAGAACTTTCAATTGTTTATTCTCGTTGTTTCATTTGTTCCCTTCTGGGTAGGTTTTGCAGCGTCCTCAAATGCTTGTTGGTGGTGAGGTGGAACGCCAACGAACAAGAGTGGTTCGATGGCACACTGAAGTGTGGTGATGGCACAGTCTTATGTGCTAGATTGAAAAAGTTTTTGTTATTGATAAGGTGTTTGTTGGAATGACTAAATCAATTTTTTAAATACATTCTTATTGAATATACGAAATACTTAAATTAAATATATTTTTAGAATTTTAATCTTTTCAAAATAAAATAGTTTTCAGAAAATAAAAATAAAAACAAAAAATAAAAATACAAATCAAACACATCCTAGCTATTTTTCCAACAATGTTTTAATGAGCCGGTTCTACAACAAACATGCTACCAAATTTTAGTTATGACCATGAAACTTGGAGATTGGATGTTGTTTCGGGTTGAAAGTTGAGTGTTCATTAAACGTTAATCTCATTTAAGATAATAGTTTTTAGACAAATTGTCCGGTTTTGTTTTTCAATTACTATGATAATTGAAGCTTCGTAAAAGTAGATTGGTCGTTAAAATTTGTCTAATATGAAATCCTATATATTAATTATAGTTTTAAATTTATTTGTAATTTCTTAAATTTATTTAAGAAATTATGAGTTAAAGACTCACATGTTATTTTTATGAAAAAAATTAAATTATTGTCATTATGGCTTTAATTTAAAGTAAACATTTAAATAATAATTGATTCAGTAATGTTATAAATTATCAAATTAATTTCTTTTAAATGTTCATAATATCTGAATTGATCCTAAATAACTATGTTTTTAAAGTATGTTAAATTGAGTAATTGATCCTGTGTGAAAAATGTTTGTTATACACTTTGATAAGTTTATTTTTGTAAAAAAATAAAAGTGATAATAATAAGGAGAACATGCAACTGATTAATGCGTTAAATTAAAGTTGAATCGTTTAGTATTATTTAAACTTGATCCTTAACGAAAATAATTATTAATTAAACTTTATTTATTTCTCGTCGAATCACAAATTAATCAGAATCTTTTTTACTTAATGAATAGAAAGGTTGAAGAAAAAAAAAAAGTAATAACTGAAAAGTTTACTTTTTGATAATTTTTGTGAGTAAACTTCTATTTCTAACGTTTTTGTTATACACTTTTTCTGTTTCAAGTAAACTTTCATTGCTAAGTTTTCTTGTATCAAATTCGTTCCCAAATAATAATAATAATAATAATATATAAATAAACACAGTCAGTCCTTTGATCACAATCTTGCAACGCACATCAAGGTAGGAGTTGCTAGAACATTAGAGGATACCTAAGCAGCAATAATTGGAGAATAAAGAATCAGAAGTTGAAGAGTAATAAAACCACAACAAAATTCACTTGATTATTGAATATGTGAGCAACCTCATACATAATAGTACATCCACCCAAACTCTTGCCTACTTTTCATATTATGGGTGTACAAAAGCTGTTGTCAGTAATTCTAAAGTGTACATCATTCTACATCAACTTGCTCATTCTCTTTTGCAGCAGCAGCACCATTGATACCAGGAACTAGTTCAGATTCACCAGCCCTAGAAGACAACCTTTGGTATCTGAAAGTTGGAAGAATCTTATACCGCCCAAATGTCAGAAACTGACTCAACTTCTCATAGCCCCACCTTTGTTGAATATAGACCACAATTGCAAGAACGATAGCAGTCACAGGAATGGCAATATCCCCAAATTTTGAGTAAAAATCCAAATTAGGATTGACAAATTCAGATTCCTCATAAAAGTAAGGATTTGAAACTGGAGCTCGAATGTAGTCATATATGTGAGGAAGAAGTCTGACCAGAGTGATTCCAATAAAATATAGTTTTCTGAGTGGTTTGCAATTGATATGCCAGATTAAGTTCCCAATAATTTGAGGAAGCAAGAAAAAGTCTTCAACAAGACCTACATATTCTTCCAATTCTGTTTCCCAACCCGGCAAGGAATGAGAATTTCCTCCATCAACCAAGTATGTCTTTGCTATAAGAGCCTTCTGGCTGGTCTTCGTGCCATGAATTATTAGAACAATTACATACCCTATCACATGTATGGTGAAGGTACAAAGAAATACTAATTTATCACTGGGGACACCATGTGGCTCAAGAGAGGTAAGCTTTTGCAATCTGATGCGAGACTTCCATACCTTTTGAAAAAGTCGCAGAGTTACTAGCAATGATACAATCAGTAGCAGTTTCACAGTGTAATCAATGACATGGAGCCACTCACTGCTCTCCAATTCACTAGACGACACATCATAAGATTCAGAAACCATTTTCTTAAAAAGAGCTTCTGCACCTGTGACCAGAGGAATGCTATACCCAAGAGCTTGAACACCTAGCACCACAAGAGATATATATGGAAGTGAATCCACATTTTTTTGTATATAAAACAGTTGGCTTAAAATGCACCCAATGGCAAATGAAAGCGTCAAGATTCGGAGAATCCCTTCAACACCTCTACGTGAGAGAACATCCTCACGTTGCTTCCTGTATATGATTGGAAATGTTTTGAGCTTTATTGGATCAAATCGAAGGGGGTCGTCATCCGTCCTTTGACTTTCTATCGAAATTGAAGCTCTGGGATCGACTAGCCACCGAGTTGTGGTAGGAGGATAAGCCACGACCACCTGAATCAAACAGTCCATTCCAGCTTCAAGGTCATAGCTCTGATATAAGACCTTCCATGATGCTCGCACATCTCTGCAGCCAATTAGATACAACTTTCCAACATGTGGATCATAAAGACCCTCCAGAAAAAGCACAGAAAAACTATAACCTTTTCCAGTAAGACTGAGCTGCGCAGATACATTTATAAGAAGCTGTTTTTCTGTATATTCAGCAGCCTTGGCAAGATCTGGTGTTTCCTGTTCAGATTCCGAAGTATTTTTAGCATTCCAATAGTGCCCAAACAAGGAACCAATGGAGAGAATTTCCATTTGAATGTCAATTCTTGGGGCCAGGACATTAGGCACAGGGTCAGGAAAACCAGAGACATGAAAAGTGAGATCTTCAGAAAGAACAGACAGGCTATCTCGGTATGCCTCATTATCTTCAAGTTTGGGAAATGTCAGCAATGATTTCTTAATGACAGTTGTAAAACTAAAGGGCTCATTTTTTTCTAGGACAGTGCCGGCCAAATTAATTTTAGAGTAACTGTAATTTGGGTTAGTGAGCTTGAAATAATTCCAGAGTTCTGAAGGTAGCACAAGTTGCTCAAATGATAGGGGAAAGAAGGCACTACTGTTATTAATGGGAGACAAAGTTCCCAAAATAATACTATGCTGCTTCAAGGAAAAAGTGGTAGGAATATACATACAGATCCGAGTATTACAGCTACTCCCTTCAGCATCAACGAATCCAAGGCAACCAACCATGCAAAGCTGCCCACTAGAAGGCTTCCAAATCCCTTCGGCGGCAAGAGATGTGTTGCTGGGCCCAGACCTTTTTGCTGCAGTATACTGATTCTCTGATGGAGAAACTGCTCTAAAAACCGTTGATACCCTAGCAGAACCAGTATCACTCTTACTAGTTGCTCGCTCACAGACAACATCCTGCATATAAAGTTTAACATCTTGAAAGCCTCCATCTGTCGATTTGATTCCCTTATCTGTCAAAAAAGGACCTAATTTACTGCAGAAATCATCTGTGCCATTGCATCTCCAGTTTGGCACAATGGATAAAGGTCTATCTCTAGTAATTTCTTCAAGGATTTCACAAAACCTCACCCCTTTGTAGACACTAATGCCATCATCCATCAGGTTATCCTTAAATGGGTATGGATTGCATGCTTTGGATACAATTTGTTGTGAGCCAAATGTGAACTTTGCTGACTTGCTCAACTGCGAAGATATGTGAACCACATCAAAGTATTTAGAATTGGATTCACGGTTCAAACTTCTTAACTCTCCACTGATCACCCTGTTAGTTAGAGTGAATGTCATGGGATAGTGAAGAACTAGCATAATTTGATCATCTTCTGACAACGGTATATCACCAGGATTCTTCATCCCTTCCCAAGGATTGACAGGGTCAGCCTCTCGAGTGGGAAGCATAGTGTTCCCTAACAAACACAACACCCTTTCCCCACCATTTTTCTTTGATTCAGTGTAAATCCCTTGGAAGGGAATTGAGAGCTGAGAATGGCTGGGCCATAGCTGAAATTCAGCATTCCCATCATATGAACTGTCCACAAAATTACCGTCTCGAGTAATTCCCATCACCATGAAACCATTGATAGGAATCAACTTCTTCAACCGGTGGTCATGATCAACATCGGATACCCAAAAAGAAACCAAGTTCAACGGAGCACGGTCTTCAGACAAGGTCCCAGGACCAGGAGATTTGTTAGCATCAAATGGCATTATGGGAAACTTACCCCCATCCTGCTTCCAATCCCCATTGACAAAAGAAAGCTCTCCTTTCATACCAGTAACACTATATTGATATCTCAATTCAGATGAAGCAGATAACACAGAGGCACACTGTTTCTGAACTTCACTCATTCGATCATACTTATAGGTTACATGAGTGTTCCTATCAAAACTATACATTCCCCCAGGGTAGCGTGAATTTGCCAGAACAAGGTCACAAACAAACCAGAGAGCAACAATGGCTGAAAACGGAAACTTCATGATTCCGGGTAACACAAGTTAATCACTTTTATTGAGAAATCCAGTAAACTAGGCGACCCAAATGGTTTTCTAGTCAAGATTCCATTAAAAAATTGAGCTTCATTACATCCACGACTACCAATAGGGATGAAAATGCAGGCAGCACACAAAATCAACCGCAGATCAGAGTCTCAAAGAAGATCTAAAGAGAAGAAATAAAAGCATAACAAGTGAAGGCTCAAGGTCCGAAACAAGTGAGAGGACAAACCTGAATCAGACACGGATCAAAGTATTCACTGTTTGCTGTGACTGGTGTTTGAAGCGAGATTGCGTTGCGGGATTTTCAAGTGAGACAAATAGACAATGATGATTTCGAAGACAGAAGAAGAAGCAACAATGACAATGGACTTTAACGTAAGATGAAAGACTTGAAGTAGAAGAAGAAGCTAGAAGTAGCTGTCGTCTGTTTGGTTTGGTCTGTGCTTGGTCTTCCAGATCCAAACTATTTTGCTTCCTTTTTTTTTTACTAAAAAAAATCGAAACACAATATTCTTTTTAATTTTATATTTTTAATATCTTAGTTTGGTGGAGTGTATTTATCATTCATTTAATCTCATATTTTTAACAAATCGAAAAGTCATTTTATTCTTCTTTTTTTAAAATTTTGATTTCTAATTAAGTTTGGTGGTGTGTTTTTATTTTATTATTTGAGTGTAGTTTGTATGTAATATTAGTGTATTTAACTTGGATTCTTATTATTTTAACCTTTGGATGAATATAAAAAAGTTAGAATATGTATAAAAGGCAATACTCTTCTCCTTTTTAATTTTTAACTTTTTACTTTGGTAGCCTATATTTGTAATTGAATCTCAAATTTTTTAATTAAGTAATGAGCAAACAACAATCCCTTTGAGCTAGAGAGTTCAGAGAGAGCATCCTTAAAGCGAGTACATCCAAAATCCAAAACACTGAATTACATATAGACTATGAAGTCCTAAAAGTATCTTCAACCACCTTCGGATGTTTCCAACAATCCATTACCTTGTAGTTCGGCAAAAGTCCTTTATTCAAATGGATGAAGAACTCTATCCAATATCTATAACTAGTTAACTACACATATATTGTTCACTCTATTTTTGAAGCATTACACTAATACATATCACACAAGATTTCCCACATGATCACAACATTGGTGATCATTTTCTGGACCAAAGCCAATTTGCAAATAATTGCACATATATAGTAGTAGTACATTAAGCAAGCTACTTCAATTTGCAAAATGTGAATCAAATTGTTGTCTAGGCAATCAAGCTAGCTTGTTCGTCCTCAAGAGAAGACTTGGTGTGGTTTGATCCACAAAAGCCAAACCCTCTACATTCAACCTCCCTCAATTTCAAGAGCAAGTAAAGCACAATGCCAACAAAGAACCCCAAGGCAGCACTTGATCCAGTGAGAGAAACAGCCGCACAAACAAGCATAACAAACGACTCTTGTTTAGTGTTCATATCCTTAGCAGCCATAGCCAACTCAATTCCCGCAAACAACAAAAGCACTCCCAGAATCCCAATAGGAAACTGACCCAAAATTCTGCCAAGAGAGTTTCCAAACACCAAAGCAAGCACCAACTTTGCAATCCCAAGGAACACCACCGAAGCACCACTCCTACCCCCGAACCTGTACTGTCCCGCCAAACCACCAGCCCCGTGGCAACAAGGCATGGCTCCGAACCAACACCCTACAAAATTCATAAGCCCCACACTCACCGAAACATGCATCGCCGAAGCCTCACGTTCGGGAAACAAATCCCCGGACAGCTTACATACCGCGATAACGGAATTCAAAACGGATAACGGTATTTGCGGAATTGCGGCGCTGACAAACCCAATCTTCAAATCCTCCCATGTAATCTTAATCAAAGAAATCCTCGAAGGCCCAAACCTAAGATCTCCGAAAATCGAAGGGTCACGAATAAAACACAACACTAAGCCGAACAAAAACACTATTAGCGCCGCCGGAATCGTAGACAAAACCCTCAACCTCCGCCGAACTTTTTCACGGCGATCGTCGATTTCTTCTTCTTGTTGTTGTGGTGGTGGTGGAGGTGGCTCGTCGCCGGCGCCGGTGGTGAGGACGAGGAAGAGGACGGCGGCGAGGGCGACGGCGACGCCGTCGACTGCTAGCCAGGGGCGGGGGGGACCGGATTTTGATTTGGCGAGGTCTTGGTCGTAGCGAATGTATTTGACGGCGGAGAAGGCGAAGGAGAGGCCTTGGGAGAGTTGGACGCCGCGGACGACGGGGAGGGGGAGGTAGCGGTAGAGGACGGACATGAGGCCGGTGGCACCGAGGAGGAGGAGCACGGCGGCGACGGAGAGGCCAGCGGCCGAGATTTGGGGGATGGTGAGGGGGGGCGCTGCGGAGATGGCGACGGCGGCGATGGACTTCATGGGCTGGACCGGCATGGGGAGGCCGAAGAGGAGACCGGTGGCGATGTTGTAGAGAGCAGTGAAGACCAGTGTGGTGGTGAGGTCCAAGTTGTTCACTAAGGATAAGGCTAGAACTATGGGGATGTAGGTGCCTAGGTCACCCACCGCGCCGGAGAGTTCTGAGAAAAGGGTTGTTTTCAGTTTGATGCTGGAGGGGAGCCACCGGTTGCGGCGGAGGAGAGAGGTGGTGGTGCTTGGCATTTCGTCGGAGATTGAGGGTGCCATATTCGGGCGTGTTACTCAGTGCTAATAAATGTCAATTGCTACTATAAGCTATGCTACAAAAAATAACTTAAATAAGGGAAGTGATTGGTTTTGTTCTTTTTTCTATACTCACAACTAGACTGTTTGGAAAATTAATCACTGATTCCTTAATAGTGAAATTTATCTAAAGAATTTTTTTTTTCTTACTCAGGTGTTTTATCTCGTTTCAGGGGGGAGGGTTAGTAATATTTTTTTTGTTACACTTCCTTTTAACATATTCTGTTATTAATTAATATTATTGAAGATTACAAAATTAGTTGAAAAGTTATGTTTCACAATTTGTAAAGTATTACTATTTATTAGTTAAAAAATTTATTTAAGTGCTTAATAAATAAGTTGTTTAAATAGTTTATAATATTTTTTTAAAAGTTACTTCAAGTATCATTTTTAGAAGATTAACTTTTAATTTTTTATATTTTTTATTTTTTTATCTTTAATATATTTATTAAATTTCCTTATTATTTTTTTAAAAAAATAAATCATAATTTTATTATTTTTATAGTATTTTATATTTTTTAATTACTTTAACAACTAGTTTTACTGAGCATTTATATTAATAAATTAATTTTTAAGTTTTTAACTACTAGTTAACTTTTAGCTTTTAACTAATTTTTTAGTTAATTTTGTTAATATAATAAAAATATATGTTAAATTAGTAGCAAAATTCACAAATATATGTAATTTCTAATAATTTTTACTCAACAACAAAGAATGTTCTCAGGAGTAATTTAAGGTGGGTGTATTAGATTGGGATTTTGAGAGAATATTTTGACAAAAACAATCTTGAAGATTTTAAAAGATTATGTGGGATTGTATTGATTTTGTGGGATTTTAAAAGATTTTTTTTAAAAGACTTTTTACAATCAGGATTCTTAACCCAAGATTTTAATGGATTTCTAACACAGATTTTTAAGATTTCAAAGTACTTTATGGATTTTTAAGATTTTGAAAGATTAATACATTTTAAACAAAAAAATAACGGAAGTTACAAAAGTGAATGAAAAAGATGATAAATAAATTATAATGTTTGAATAAAAAAAATAAAAACGATAGAAATTTTAAACCTTTTAATAACAAAGTCATTATTGCCTAAAAAAATAATAACAAAGTGATTCTCACTTCATGTTCGCCTAATTATTAGCATTTCTCCACATATCTGAACCTATATTAGTCCTCCATATATTAGCATCTTCTCGTTCCTGCTCTTGTGTTTGAACAATGGGTTCATGATCATTGTCTTCGTAATTTGGTAACACTGAAGATGAAGATGAAGACTCGTCAGTAGGTTCCACTGGAAATTCATCAGAACGACATTCTTTGCGAAGAAAATTATGAAGTGCTGCACATGCCAACACAAGCTCTGCTTGTGTTTTAAATAGAAATGGAGGTGCTGACTTAAAAATTGTGAACCGCGATTTAAAAATACCAAATATCCTCTCAATCACATTCCTTAAGGATGCATGCCGAAGATTAAATAATTCCTTTTCATTTTCAGGGTCATTACCGTGACCTGCAAAATCTTGTAGATGATATCGTACACCTCGATATGGGGCTAAAAATTTGCGTCGATTAGGAAATCCACAATCCACCAGATAATACTTACCTTGGGGCACTTTAAGTCCATTCTTCCTTGCCAAAGCATCACTTAACACCTTGGAATCATGTGCTGAACCCTCCCACCCGCTAAGAACGTACATGAATTCCAAATCAAAGTTACAAGCAGCTAATACATTTTGTGATATATTTCCATGACGATCACGATAACTGCTTACATCTCGTCCTTTTACTGATGCGGGAATATGTGTACCATCAATAGCTCCAATGCAATCCTAAAGTGTGTGTATCAATAATCATAAATATTATTATAATAATCACAATTATAATTATAATTTTGTTATAATTAGATAATGATCACATACCTTAAAATAAGGATAAAACCTTGTGCTTTCCCTTATTTTTGCAGGCACAGTTGAGCCTGGTCTAACCATTAAATCAGGTGCTAATGAGTTCAGAGCTTTCAAAATCTTGTGAAAATTTTCACTTGTAGCAAATTGTGATCAGCCAAATGTATTGCGGATTACACAATCTCGAGTGTTCTGGCCGACAATCTGTAGGAATGATGCAAGCATTTCTTCAACACAAATAAATCTTGTATCCTCCAAAGGTGTTTTTTCTCTTATAATCGTGCACAACTTTCGAAATACATTAGGATACATCCTATATACTTGTCGAAAGATTGCAGAATCATCGTTTAATGCTTTGTGTATATAGTCATATCCCCGACTAGTAATTTGTCGTCGAGTTAATGGACGTTCAATATGTTCACCACGCATCATATTCAAAAACTGATTTAATATATCTATTAAAGCATAAATTGTCATCACATATGTGTATGTGGCTTCATAAAATTCTTCATTTGTTTCCTCGTCATCTATATCTTCATCATTTGTATCTTCATTATATATATCTCCATCCATTTCTTCGTTCTTTATGTCATGGTCATGGTTATAAGTCAATATCAAAGTTAATATCAAAGTTAATACAAATTCATATATAAAATAAATATAACTAAAGTTTAACCACAACAATTTCACAAAATATATAACCTAAATACTTCAACCATAATAGTTCGACCAAAAAACAAACCAAATATTTCAACCAAAATACAACCATAATAGTTCGACCAAAAAACAAACCAAATACTTCAACCAAAATAGAGACCCAAAAGATATAGTTCAACAAACTCACGATGTTTAAAATAATATGTTAATAATAGATGATCAAAATATTAATTATTCCCTAACTTAAAGTTTATCCAAGATGAGCGTTCTTCCGGTGACATCTTCAAGAAAAAATCCTTTTTTGCTTTAGTATTTAACAATTCAACTGTCTTGAAACGCGTTATGTCATCCAAATTTGGAATTTCTTTTATAACATCCCAAATAATACCCTCGAGCTCTCTATCTCTATCTCTATCTTTTTCTCTTTTCTCCATCATGTTGGATATTTTTTCAAAATTCACAGCAATAGTCCCAATGCCAACAGAAAGATTTTCCAGAATGTTGCCTTGATTGTTGATCCCAACAGCGCTTGAACTCCCTCCATACTCGGATCTCCTTCGCTTGTGACAGTTTTGTTTTTCTATGGGAACCTCTGAATCTAAAGGGGGGTGGGATGGTGGACTTGGTTGGTTTGGTGATGGAGGCTGATATGCTGGTTCATAGTTATTTGGTGTTATGAATGTATCACTATTAGGATCATATGAAAATTCTTCTATCCCAACAGTTCTATTTTCTGGCTCAAAAGTTGTTGCATCAGTATCATCTGGATCGACTGATATAGAATTATTCCCGCTAGAAACTCTACCCCCAACAACGATCTTCAAATACTCATAATCAACCATACTTTTTCCTCGAAGTTTGCTGTGACTTGGGTGGGACTAAAAAAAAAATCATTGTTAATATACTACAAATATTATAATTTACTACAAATCATTTTAAAAAAAAACTATTAACAAAATAACAATAATAATAACACAATAACAATTAAAAAATTATTAACACAATAATAATAATAATAACACGCTGTCAAAAAAATAATAATAACACATTAATAATTAACATTTTAATAATAACACAAGAAAATAATAATAATAATAATAATGGACGTTGTAAAAAAACAAGTTGAAGAAACAGAAAAAAAAAGAGTTTTTTATTTTGATTTGCATATACAGTACTAAAAAAAAAGGAATATGAAATCTTGATGCATATCAATTGTCATTCTTTTGATGCATATTCATTGCCTGGACGTTGAAAACAATATGAATACGAAATCTTGAAGCATATACAGCACCCTTTTCTTTTGATTTGCGTAATATACATATAGTATGAACAATATTGACTATCGATTGCCATTAAAAAAATAGGTAAAATTGATTGAAAAGTTGTAAGAGAATGAACCTGGTAGTGATTTGTGTCTTGTTCGGCATGAGAAGAAAAAGTCTTTGGAAGATTATGAAAAGTCTCAAGGGTTTGGGTGAGATTGTTAGAGGAGTATTTTATGTGTATTTCTAACTAAAAAGTCTCTCAAAATCTATTCCACAAAAGAATCCATCAAAATCTATTTACTTTTGAATACCAAAAGACATTTTAAAAGTGGTAAGAAATCTCAATTGAATACCAACAGATTTTGTTGCCCTGAAAAAAAAATCTTTATTGTCTTAATTGAATACCACAAGATTTGTTTATATTTTATAAAAGTCTTGATTGAATACCACAAGACTTTTTAATCATAAAAAAGTCTTTTAAAATCCTTTGAAATCTTAATCCAATACACCCCTAAATAGTGTGTTCTTAGTATTTTTTTTATCTTAATAATATATGTTTCTATACATATAAATTCCAAAATCAAAATATAACTATATACTTAAGTCCTAAAAGAAACTATGCACTTAAAAGATAAAATTATGTACGAATTATAGCTGTATTTGATTTGGTGTTAACGTACTTTGGAAAGTTAAATTTAGCTAGACCAAAACACACACTATATATCATTATATTTTACGAAGTGATTGGTGTTGTGTACTATCATCAGCAGCACTTAGATATTGAGATCTAACTGTGCTTACGTTACGTTCGGGGATAAAATGGAATCTGGAATTTTTAGATTTTTTTTCGTGTAAGGCTTGCGTTTCTTATTGGGTACCTTTCAACTTCAATGCCTGTTGCGCTGCGTGTTATTTACGGGCCAACTTTTTTATAAAAGAAAATCAGATCTTGCTTACGTGCCATTATGGTGTTCTTTCACGAAATGGGGCTGAAGAAGACATTTTTTGGTTTTCATTGAAAGGGATACATTATAATAATTGGAGGATCTGGTCATGATTTGGCTGGATCGCTGATGTTCCCATGAATCAAGCATTTTGTTGTATAAACAAATGTGTTCCTTGAAGTAATTGGCTGAAGATGACTCAGCCAAAAGATTAAAAAAAAAAAAAAGGAGGGTTAAAAAGGAAAGGTGAAAAAACAGTGTGCGTAGCCAATGTTTAGTAGATCATTTAATAATTTACTTGATTTTTTATTAAGTTACGGGTCATAGTCTATTGGGAATAAATCAACAATTTCTTCCGTGGGGAAATGTGTTTCTACATATTTAAATATATCTACTATCTTTATCGTGTAGAACATCTACTTTAATTATTAAAAACTAGAATATTTAATTTAGAGAGTGAAGTTTTTACTATTTCATTCTCACTTAGAGATTCCTAACATTTTTCAAGTGTATTTCACACATTATCACTATAACTAATTAAAAATCTCAATCATCTTAAATTATTATTCTTTTATCTTTACTTATAACTTGATTTCCTAAATCATCTCAACAAGATTTCCACTTCCCAATTGTGTTTAAACATTCTCCAATAAGTTGCTCCTTTAAAGCTTAGTGGTCTAGACGCAATTCAAGCTTACGAATACCCAAGGACCAAGCCAACTATAATCCATCCAAGGCACCCCAGAATTTTGCCACATATACTGAAGTAAAAACCCTTAAACATTCTCCATCATTAAGCCACTACAACCTGCCACATGCTTATGAGTCTTTTTGGCAGCATTAGTATTGATACAGATCCAAAGATGAGAATTGAGGAGGGGGAATCTGGCTAGACTTAAAGCACAGAAGGCAATTTGTATGATGCGGAGAAAGAGCTTCACAGGAAGTATAAACAAAGAGATGAACTACAAAAATAAATAAGATCTGAATGGGAACAAAGAAGAAATAGATGTGATGATTCCACGTATGAGGACCGAGACAGCAAACCTATGTTCTGTATTTTCCTGGAGTCAGGCCAAGAACACCTTTGCACAAGGAGCAGATAGTGCTTTTAGAGGAGGAACAAAGGGCATCTGAAGCTAACCTATTTGCAAACAAAGAACAAAAGCAAGAAGAAAAAGAAAAGGAGCTGAAAATAACACCACAGAAGAAAAACTTGAGGAGAATAACAGATCACTTGATGTCTTGGAAGAAGAAAAGTCAATTGAGCACAAACATGAAAAACTAGAAATCAGTCAATGTAAGTAGCATTGTGGTATTTTTTTTTTCCCAATTGTTCAAGAAACAAAAACTGAGTAAGATGAAGACAGCAGGAAACAATGAGGCAAAGGGAATGTGGAGAAGTGGAATTGATAATGGTAGTGGGGATCTTGAAGCAGCAAAATGCTTCTTTTGGTCATCTATCAAGCCAATCAACTTTAAGAAAGCAGTGAAAGTATGAATGGATATTTGATGCTTTTTTCAACAATTTCATTATTGACTGATGCTAGATGATTGAGAGAAAATTTTCTTTTGAAGTAAATAAAATCGAGAGAATAAGTGTGTAGAATACATGCTTTCTATTGTTAGATTTGCATATTTAACTGTCAAATAATGTGATAACAGCTTGTTGTTTTTACTGCAAGAAGCTGGTTTCTCTTTTACTTTCCAGCTTTGCCTTGTGCTAGATATTTGAAAATTCTCACAAAATAGGCACTGGGTATTCCTCTTTCATACATAATCATGCCCAAGGTTTCAACTTTCAAGTTCTTTAATCATGTTCTTGTAAAATAAAGAACATTCATTTCATTGAATTAAGTGTCATAAAAACATTTTGGTACGTGATGGGAATGAATTCTCTCATACATGAGAAGTCATGTTTAAATATTACATCTATTTCTCTCCTAATTTCCTACATCCAGGACTATTTTATCCTACTAGTACGTCTATGTAAAGACACCCTATAGAACTATAGAACTTACTATAAAACTATAGCACCGTGGAATTCATTGTGTACATTTCCACTCCATCAAAATTCTATTTGTATCACTCTAGGCTACAATGAGATCTTGGATCACAGGAGCATACATATCTCTTTTTTTCATTTTTTTAGGGGGTCGGGGGGAATAAAAATATTGAAAAAAATAATTATGTACGTAAAAAATTGTATACTTACCTATGTGCAACATACATAACATTATTTTTCCCCGCTCTCTGTATAGAATGTTATATATGGGGTTGATTGATGATTCAAAGGCCCATTGATCATTGTTGAGCAGGACCTTGATGTTGCAATATTTTCCAACTCCGACTAATCAATGAGATGCTAAATATCTCACAGTTTTCCTGCTAATCAGGCTAGCTCCTATAACCTTCATCCTTGCAAGAGAAGATGCCTCCCTTGAAATGGTGAAATTGTTCAGCATCCCTTACAGAAATCTCTCTGCGAACCTCCCTAGAGATAAATTTGACAATGTTGTGGCAACTTTGGCACATGTACAAATTCTTTGTCACCCAAATAGGCATCCCGGGGCCAGAATTAATAAGTCCAAAGACAATGGCCAGTCTCTCACTGTGCCCACAAAATATATCAGCCTTAGAAGCTTCCATTATGTCCATATGACTGCTTTCTGGCCCTTCAACGCTAGCTTCCTTCATCTTCTTACAAAACCGCTCCAGAAGAGCATTGATTTCCTTTATTTGAGGGTGAAAGTTATCACCGCTGAGAAAAGCATGCACCTTCCTTCATCTTCTTATAAAACAGCTCCAGAAGAGCATTGATTACCTTTATTTGAGGGTGAAAGTTATCACCGCTGAGAAAAGCATGCACCGTACCCTTGACTTCCACCCAGCTGCATCCAGGATCTACAATGAGCCCATTCTGTCTCATCATTTTTCTTACTTCTGCAACCTCGTCCCATTTACCATTGTCAGCATAAAGATTAGAGAGAAGAATGTAGTATCCAACACTTGTTGTATCATCTTGAAAGATATTCTCTGCAGCAAGCTCTCCAAGTTTAACATTATGGTGAATCCTACATGCATTTAATAAAGCTCCCCAAACTGCCAGATCTGGTTTCATTGGCATTTTCTGTATGAATTCATAAGCTTCCTCCAATTTCCCAGAACGGCAAAGTAAATCAACCACACATGCATAATGTTTCAGATTAGGCATAATAGAGTACTTATACTTCATGCTGTTAAAATATTCTAAGCCTTCTGCCACCATACCTGATCTGCTGCAAGCACATAATATGGAGATAAATGTAATTTCATTAGGACTAACGTTTGACTCTACCATTCTCTGAAAAAGCTCGGTAGCATGTGCTCCTTTCCCACGTTCTGCATATCCTGTTAGCAAAATGTTCCATGCTGTAACATCATGATTAACTGAGAAAAATTGTTTCAAGCATATTCCATTCTTCCACACCTTACATACATGTCTAAAATTGCATTGGGCACAAAACCATCAAAACTTACTCCAGTTCTCAATGCATGGGCATGGATCTGTTTTCCACATGTCAAAGCTCCTATTCTACCACATGCAGATAGGACACAAACTAAAGTAACAGAGTTTGGCTTCAGTCTACAAAACACCAGTTGTTGATCCAAAGACCAAGGATTATAGATGTCCAAGATACAATATTGTTGTCAAGAGTAGAGTGGAAAACCTCCAAGGCCTTGTCAATGCATTTACACTTGGCATACATGTCAATGAGTGAGTTTGCAACTATAGCATAAGAGATGAGCCCTGTCTGCTTGGCCACCTCATGAAGGTTCATCCCCATGTCTAAATTGCATAAACAAGAACAAGCAGAGAGTACAATGGCTATGGTGATTTCATCTGGCATGATACTTTGTGCATTCATCATTTTAAATGTCTCAATAGCTTTCTGAGGCATCAAACAATTCTCATAACCTGATATCATTGCAGTCCACAATACCACATCTCTACATTCCATTCGAGAGAAAACTGTTTCAGCTTCCTCAATAAGTTCAACAAATAAGTACATTAGAATTAATGAATTATGAATTGAAAGGTCTTTCCCAAACTCCGTTCTGAGAATGTAACCATGAATTTGCCTTCCCAATCTCTCATCACCCGGAAGTTCACATGCAGTAATCACACTGGTCATGATCATCAAATCTGGATCAACCAGATATTCAATCATCATACCGAACAATCTCAGTCCCTCCAAACACTCCCCATTTTCAAAATACCCAGAAATCATAGCATTCCACGAAATCCAGTCTCTATTAGGCATTTTGTCAAACACCAACCTAGCAGTGTTGACATCCCCACATTTCACATACATAGTTATCAAAGCATTAACCACATCGACATCTGACTCAAACCCATACCTTATGACATGAACATGAATCTCTCTACCCCTCACCAAGTTAGGCATGCCACCACAAGTCCTCAAAACACAAGGGAAAGTGTAAACATCAGGTTTCACACCAACCCACAACATTCTATGATAGAGGTCCAAAGCTTCATCAAAGAAGCCAGCTTTAGCATACCCACCAACCAAAACATTCCAAGAGAACAAGTTCCTCTTCTCCATTCTCCCAAAAACATACCAAGCATCCACCAAGTTCCCAAACCTCACAAACATGCTCAAAAAGGAATTCCCCAGTTGAAGACTCAAATGGGACATGGAAATGGAAACGTATGAGTAAACACGAGACCCTTCTTTCCTTGCCCTCTTCCACTCACAGAAGCGTATCAAGGCAACGTAAGAATCGTCTTCAACGGGAATTCGAAGCTCGTGCATGGAGTCTAAGTAGCTCATGGCACGGTCCAAGTTCCCAAGAAGGCATAGTTGGCAAATATGAGAGTTTGGGTTGTGGTGGTTGCTGAGGGAGGAGGTGGTGATAGTGGCAGGATTTGAAACACAAATATGTTTAGCTTTTCTAAAAGGGGGGTGAAGGGTGTCAAAGTTGAGGGAGAAAGTGAAAGTTTTGAGCTTCAAGTTGGTGGAAGCTGAAGTAGAAGGACGAAGGGGATGATGGTCCCTTTGAGCATGAAGTTGGGAATGGGAGGGTTTAGCAAACGCAGCCGTTTTTTGGAGTTACATCAAAGGAGGGTTTATCGGTTAAAAAGCAATCTCAAAGGAACACGACAATGTCAAATTGTGTATGAAGAATGAAGGTAGAGACAGCATAGCAGAGTAAATAGTTATGTGTGTGTGTGTATTACCATCTGCCAACGATAACCACCATCTTATCCATAACTTGTTTTCTTAATTATAAAACATCTTCTGTTTTTTCAGACAGAATCTAGTCTATGTAACCACGTGTGTAATAATTCATCACATTTTTGTTTCTGACGCATATAATAATCCAATTACTATCATAAAAAATATAAGAAAAACAAATATTAACTCAGAATATTGGTTAAAAAATTATAAAAATACATAAAATTATATTATTCATATTTTTTTTTGTTTTTTCTATAAGTTTAACAATAAATATTTACTCTTTATTAGTTTACTAACCAAAGTAATAAGAACATTGGGATAATAAGACTTATAATCTAATTAACTTACCGTTTAAGAAAACTAAAAGTGAAAACTATAAAATCATAAAGAATAAATACAGATAGTTTAGTTTTAATAAACTAAAAGGTTAATATTTTTTTCATAACTATTATATTAAAAATAATTATAAACTAAAACCACCTTATATATTGATTATTACTAGAACACTTAGTATTTTTATTTTATATTTCCCTTCAAAAAATAAAATTAACATTTTTTTATAAAAAAAAATAAATAAAATAAATCTCGGAGGCTCATTAGAATCATAAAACGAATACATAAAAAAATACTTACAAATTACTTACCAACAAAATCCTCACATCAGTAGGGGAAATTAAACTTACATTTTTATAAATTAATTTTTCATCAACTAGATTAACCTTTCTGACAAAACATGTATATTTGTTACTTTTATTTAAATATTTTATCTTACACTCGTTTAGTGAATTGACTAATGAATGAAGTTATATGTGGATTAAATTAAGCATAGATCGATGTTACTTCTTAATTTTTTTTGCCTTAAGCTTATCAACTATTATCTATTCAGTATCAGCGGAAAACTACAACAGCCACAAAAAAGATTAAAAAAAAATCTGGTTAAACAGTGTTTCTTTTTTGGGAGGTCATGGCTCAACCTGTGTTGTTTTCTTTACATGTCTTAAATTAGCCTTAAAATGTAGAGCTTCATGGGCCTGCTATGAAATGGATTGGGCCAACTTTAGTCTGCGACAAAATGTAGGGATTCTTTAAAAAAATCATGTTGGTACACGTTTATGCTTTGAGTAGTGATAAACATCCATTTTGGTGGATTGAGGTATAAAATGAGAAAAATGGGAAGAAAAGATAAAAGTATAGAAAGAAAATTATAAATGTAATAAATAGTGGGATGAAAAAAAAGAGAGAGACAAAAAGAAAATTAGACTGAAATGAAATAGAAGAGAAAATGGAAGGATACTTATAATTTTCCTTATAGTTCGTAAAACAGACAAGCATACTTCTAATATTAGACAATATCCAATTTATTCAGGTAAACTTTCAAAAACAATTTGAATAATATTCTACTTTACAATGCCTAAACAAAATCAACTTAAAAACCTGCTACTCTGCAGTAACATTTCAACATCAGCCATTAGGTGAGTAGTATGGCATACTATTACTCACATCCTTATTGAGTTTATTCCAAATACAAAAGCTGATCTTACATTATTGCATGCACCAATAAACGAACATACACACTATATTGATTTGCAGGACATAAGAAACTAAGCTGTGGTTTTCATGACATGGATTTCCTCCACTTGTGAGTATTCTTACTACTACCTTTGGCATTGACCAATCTAGTTTTCAGGTCCGCAGGAGTGTACATTCCATTTCCTTCAAGCTCTTGTTCCATTTTGTCATGCTCACTTTTACCAAATGCAAACTTCTTCCACTTGAAGAAGCCTTTCTTCTTCTCAACCATTCTCTCCATCTGTGCATGCATGGCACTGCACTGGCTTTGCAGCCTGTACACGTCTTCCTTCAGCCTCTTTATCTCGAGTTGTTGAGCATTCGCCTCGCGCTTCGACAGACACCGTGTTGGTAAGTCCAACCCTCCAGGGCTTCTTGTTCCACTCACCAGCGAGCCGCTCCAATCCACATGGCGGTTCAGCTTGCTCTGCTCGGAGAGTAGCACCTGAATCACTGCTCTCACCGGGAACCGTTCGTTTTGTGCTGCGTGAAGTGATGCCTCTGGTGTTAGTTTTCTGCTGTCTATTAGCCTGCACAGACCCTTCCTTTCTTGCTTTGACACTCCTGAATGTGCCTATAATCACATAGTGCATGCCAGCCAGAGTTAGAATTCATGAAGAGAAAAGGGAAAGAAGGAGAAGTTCGGCCTATTAACAAAAACTAACAATGCTAACAACTAACATTTGCCGATAAAAAAAACATGTCCGGCTAACGATTTTATCTCATTCTCATCACAATGATCATTTTTTCTAAAGTGACTTGATAATCAAGTGCATATACACAAGGATTTAGCTCTACTACTAAAGTGAGAGTGTTACACTTCAAAACATAAAATGCAAATCAAGCTTAAAACAATTTATCATTTACCATTTAAGTAGTATTGAATATTACTATAACATTGAAATACCAGCTTTGACGTGTACATTGGAGAGGTTTCCTATACTCAAGTAATTATTAAATTTCACTAACATAATGTAGCACGAAGATAAAAGGTTGGTTGGATGGTTAAAAAAGAAAAAAAATCACGAGTTTGATGCCTTTGCTAACAAAAACTGACAATTAGCATTTGTTCAATAAAAAAAAACTAAAATAGTGTAACACAATTAGCAAAATAATCTTCTCCCTTGCATGTGGTCAAGTATTTGTTCCCAAGTCTCTCTAGATGTTGAATAGCATTTGGCATGTCCAAAAATCATATGTACTCTTGTTTGTTTCTCTTATTATCTTCTCTTTTTTCCTTCAATTGAATTAGATTACTCAAAACCTGGAATTCCAAACTAGTAACCAATCAATTTGACAAAAATAATAATAAAGAAGACATATACTTTTAGATAAGTATCAATGGCTCTGTACAAGCCATCATCCGTTGCTCTGGCATGGCTAGGAAGAGCTGCAGCAAGGGTAAAGAAGTCGTTCAAGCTCAAATTGGCATCCACAGCAGCCTCAGCGAGGTAGGAATCAACCAACTTAGCCACCTTAACCAGAGAAGCACCACTCTTAGCTCCCTCACTGTCCAAACTCACAAACCTCTTAACCAGCCTAATGACCAACTCAACATCCAATAGAGTCCCGCAAGTGTGGCTGAAAGAGGGAATCACCAACTCCTTCAAGGAAGCCTGGTCCAACTGCCACGAAATCCGCTTCTCAAGCTCTTGCCTGTAGGTACCCTCAACACCAACCATGTTGGCTGTTCTCAGAAGCCGAAGGAGAAAGTTGCATGGAATTGCATCCTTCTCAGGAGGCAGAACACCCACCAAGGTTTCCACGAAGAATCTCTTCTTCATCCATGAAGCTGTCACGCTTTCGGGCGATTCCTCGAATTGGGTTAGACCCCTTTCGGCCATGTCACCTGTAGAGGAGAAATTATTAAGTAGTCCAGAACAATCGTAGTTTCTGCTAATCTTTTAATGACCCATAAATGCATAATCAAGTGTTATTAGTGAATGTGTTATGTAAACAATATTGATTGAGTGCATGGACGGAGGTGTAGTGGTCCAAGACTAGCTAATAATTTCTACCTGCCGAGAGGTCAGGGAGCCATTTGGAGGCGTAGTGTGTGATGATGGAGCCGATAAGGTCTGCACGAACACCTTTGGCCTTGATGCCAGAAAGGGTCTTGACGAAGTAATCCATGTCCAGGATGCATGCATCGTCGAACCAGCATTCGGAGGAGAATTGGGAGGGAGATTTTGCTTGGAAGGTGAGTGATTCTGGATAGGATTGCTTCTTCATTTCGGTGAGAAGCTCAAACAGACTAGTAGAGGAGGAACCAGTTGGTGTAGTACTAGGCATTGTGTTGTGCATGTTGCATTATGTGTCAAGAGAATAATCAGATTTTTATTCTTTTGACCTTTGTTGTGGAAATGAGATTTTCTTAGCAGATGAAGCTAGGAATGAAGAGGATGGATAAGGGGGTGTTGAGATAGGGATAGGACCACATATACAACTGTTTATTCTCTTGTGATGCCAGACAACATGCATTTTGCTCACTCACATCCTACTGTAGCATGCAGAAAATAAAATTAATTATAGCACCTTCAAAGTTGAAAGGCACTTGAAGCAGACCCCTTTGTTCTCTTCTCTCTCTATCTCATGTGTACGTAAGGAGTTTGGACTTTGTCCCCTTTACATTAGCAGAATACCGCTACCAGGAATCCAATATGGATATAGGCAAACAACAACAGCGGAATTTGTTTGCTTGCTTTATATGGTAATGTTGATACTACATACCTATTGAGTTTTTGTAATCATGGATTTACGTTTGTTGATTTGAAGTAAATTAACACTTGTAACACCTACATTGCATAGAAAGATACGGAAGAAGACATTGAGTGGAAGGTTCAAAATAATTAAATATATCAGTACCATTGATCAAAGTTTTTTTTTTGGAAAAAAGGTACTCCCATAGCAAAAAATTATGAGACTAATCCCTGAGGTTGCGTTCAGGAAATCAAACTCCTATTAACATTCTTATAGAACTCAATACTGTGTTGGACCTGGTTGATATCCTTCATAAAAAATTCCACAACACTCAGAATTGCAACTTAACTTTCTGTGAAAATAAAAAACAATCTAGTAGGGCAGCAAGGAAGATGCTCCGTATATAAAATTGTGTCCGCTGTCTGAACATAACATCACTGTCCATAAGGTCATGATTATATTATACTGTGTAGATTCAATTATTCAACACCACCCATCACACTTTCTCAACATAAAGTGTAAATTGTAAAAGAGAAGATTTGGTTCATTTTTAATG
Source organism: Glycine max (assembly GCF_000004515.6). Lineage (NCBI taxonomy): Eukaryota > Viridiplantae > Streptophyta > Magnoliopsida > Fabales > Fabaceae > Glycine > Glycine max. The sequence goes on from NC_038244.2 coordinate 16,997,873, forward strand.
TCAAACCACTAACCCCAATGAGAAACAAGAATTTATAAGCTGCATTTATAACCGCTACAGAATAGTACACATTATTTCCTAAAGGCACCTTTCTCTTTAAAAAAAATAAACCTTTTTTTTAGGTAAAGAAAATAAACCTAAATATAGCCTAACTATGGACCAAAGAAAGAAATATAGCCTAACAATAGAAAAATCTTTTACATTTAAATCTTACTCATTTAGGTATCATTTGTAAAACTGAATTAAGTGAACTGTCCCTATATTGCCCACACGAGAAATTATACATCAACTAGTTCACGTGAGTTTCATCAAACTTTTATCTTTTACTTTTCAATTGATTAAGTATTAAACTAATTATGTGCAGGCACATTAGGCTAACGAATTCAGGCAGTAATCTTTCATGCTATTTTGTGATTCTCTTGCCCGCAAATAAGTAAATAAAAAATACCAATGTTCTGTTAAAAGTGAAATAGAAGAGGAAGAAAACAAAAAGAATTCCATAGTTCTTGTATGGCACCATGTAACACCCTAGCTCGTGATCATTCTTGTCAGTTTTGAAGCAGACACGTGAAAGTCTGAGTAACACTAAATTGGTCCCATGCTATTTAATATTTTGTTTGATCTAGCCGAGTGAAACTCTGAGTAATACTAAAACTGGTCCCCTACTAAAATTGATCTTTTGGGTAACGGTCAAACCGAAAGTGCTTTTTGAAACAAAACCCACCCCCTAAAATTATAGTAATTTTTTAGCAAGTGATCATGAGCCTAATAAACCCAAAATATATGAAATTGTAAACGTAATATTTTCAATGCAATTGAAATAATTGAATTTTATCAATAAATACATCATTATATTATGCAAAATATTTTTTATAATTCAAAAAATTATAAAGTTTATATTTTTTGGAAGAACAATAGACTTTAGATTGAGTTGAAACATTATAGCAAAAAAAAAATTGAGTTGAAACAATCTAAAATATAATGCAAATTCGTCTTCAAAATGTCTTGCTCTAACTTCTAAACTTATTCTTTAAAAAAAAAGGCCTTCTAAACTTGAACTCGTCAAAATTATCTGAAATGAAATGGGCCAAACCTGATGTTGAACACTCGTAATTTTTGGAACATGCAGGGGTTAATTTTTCCTTTTCCAAGACAAATTGTGGTAACTTAGCAATAGCAAAAGGGCATGATTTGAACACTTGTGGGCTACAAAACAACTCATGAAGCCCAAAATAAAGGCTAAGCCCACGCTAAGTCCTTATCACCCAATCAAAGGGCACAATTGATAGAAACAGGGAAAAATACAGATTACGGAACAGTTAAATGACTTCTATCTTTCATAGGAAAACAAATTGCGGTTCACTAAAAACAGTAAACCATGATAACAAGTAAAGAAAATCACCTGATCTATGGGGACAAAAAAATTATCTGACTTGAGAAAGTAGCTAGCAAGCTTATTCTATAAGAGCTTATATATAAACCTACAACAAATAGTTTCATCTAACACTTCTCTCAAAAGTGCTCTATTTTTTCATTCTGAGGCAATTTTTCACAGAAAGAAGAGCACATTTAATTGTGAGGAGTCGATGCTTCAGATGGACTACTTGAGGAGTCACCTGAGGATGGATTCAATGGTGAACCAGCTGTTAGAGAACCATTTCCACCCTCACTCTCAGCCACCACTGGTATCTTGACAGTGGCTGCTCTTTCCATCTCTTTCTCGAGTTCTTCCTCTTTACGCAATGCAGTAAACTGGGTATCCAAGGATTTCGCCGCAGCTAGCCAGGCAGAAACAATCAGCAGAAGTATTCCTCCCAAGTATGGGGTTGAATTAGCTAGTGACCCAAAAGTCAAGATCATAAATTGCTGGATAAGGGCACCTCCAGACTTCCCCAATGGATTGCACACAACATCAATGGCTGCCTTCCCTTTAACCTGTGGCGACAAGTGCAAAGCAAATTTCAATAGAAGTAGATACAGCAACAAGAATTGTAATAACAGTTTAAAAGAACTTTAGCACAGTTTCAGGTATTTGAAAGTTTTATATAATTGCAACAGATAGAATTGAAAGTTTCAAGTCAATTTAGTGTAAATATGACAGCAGATAAAAATCCAAACCTTGGTATCCTCGTCCAATGGAATGTAGGCCATTTCTTTGCAGGGATCAAATAAGCTGTACTTGGCACTCTTGCTAAATATGTTCTGCAAAGCACCCACATATACAGCAGCTAGAAGTGGAGTCATTCCAAGACTTGCAAGACCAGGTGCAAGCGGGCCCCCAAACAATATAAGAGAAAAGAAACCAACTCCTGTCAAAAGCAGGACCGTAGGGGTGATTGTGGCAGCAACTCCCCATCCATACTTGTCAAATATAAATTGGCTGACAAGCATCATTGTGAATGTGGCAATTCCAGTTGCAGTAGAGAAGTCACCCATAAAAGAAGAGTACTCATTGGGACTAGGAAACTGCAGTTTATACAAGTTTGTAAGCAAAAAAAGGTGTACTGTGAAATAGCCAGTTATAAAACCCAAAATAACACAAACAATTTATGTTTACGTTACCTGAGCTTTGAGCTTAGACTTCCATGTAACCTCAACAAGATTGATGCTGATTCCATAAGCAACCACTAAAGTGGCAAGATCTCTGATGTACTTTGAAGACACCAAGAACTTCAAGCTCTCCATTGTTCCCATCTTGGGCTTCTCCTGTAAAAATGCATAGCAAGATAAAAATTTCAGTTCAAATACCAAAAAAAACCTTGAATTATCAGAAACCATAATGTCCATGTGTGACATCAAAATTCAAAGAACAAAAATGAGTAAGACCACATAGCTATGACAAATTTACTGAAAGTCAGAAATGATACCTCATTCAAATATTATATTAAAAATCAAGTTTTTTCAAATAAGAAACAACTATAAGAAAATATAGACAGTTAAAAAGAAGACTGGCATAGCTTCCTTCCGAGAACTTACCTTCTTCTTCTTGCTGCGTGTAGGAAGAGGAACATAATTGTTCACCCACCAGTACAGGAAACAAATTGCAAACCCCATACCCACAACTATGCTCATCATTGCTTTCAGAGAGATGGCCCAACCATCAACTCCAGGACCTAAATTCTGCCTCAGATTAGAAAAGTATTTCACTGTCCGGCCAGAGAAAATAAGGGCTACATTGGCCCCAAGTCCAAACAGTGGGTAGAATCGTTTTGCTTCTTCTATAGTAGTTATCTGCAGAAAAACAGCTCTCTATTAGATTTGCCAAGAAGAAATGCATAAAATGAAATAAATCTTCCGCTTTAAATTCATTACAATGTTCTATAGTAGATTCACTTCATCATGTTGGTCGAATAAAGCAAACTCAAAATTGGAGAACATAGAAACAGATTCACCATTTTACCCTGCCATCACATGATAGCATGCTAATTGACGCACAGTATCGAAAATGAAGCAAGAAACTAGAGTCACATGGACTTCACAATCATTCCATCAAATTCTGAATGAATCAAAGATGACTGTAGAATTCCATTCTCTAAAAAGAGAAAAAAAAATGACCAAATTATGCTAAATTTCAAATTGTAAATAAAATACACAACAAAAAACATCTTGCTTACCAACTCATCTGACAAACAAATGCATTCCATTCAGCAAAAGAAGCCAATAGATATAGCATGATAAAAAGAGAAAAACTCAGACTTCCAAAGATGTTATTGAGTTTAATTCCATTATTTTATTCATTGACATACTAATTATATAAATTAATCAACCATATCTATAGTCCTAAACACTAACCTTCTTAATGGAGGGAAAATGCACGTGGCAAAAAGTTAAATAATGAGTCATCCTAAAAATAGTATTACTATCATATTATCATGTTAAAACAAACCATATTTTCATTCATTTCTTTAAGTCTCAAGTCTCAACAATGAATAGATATGCAGTGTTGTGTCAGTACACCAGACATACAAGTCCGAAGAAAACAAATAAAAGCCAGCGTACAGATTACCATAAGGAATAAAAAAAACAAACGAAAAGTAAAACAAATGAATACCTACCATGCTGATAGATGAATAAAATAACCATATCAAAATTCCATTTACCCAGGTTCAAGCAGTATATGGAATATCCTCTCAAGTACAACAAACAACAGGAAATCCAACTAAGGCAATCAAGATGACATGCTTATGACACCAGAATTAGAGATCATAACCCGATACCATCACACATCATCGAAGAATCAAACCAAAAAAGAAACGAACAAAACCGAATTACCTGATTGGCAAACCCCCAAAAGAGCACGGAAATAACCACACTCCCCCACAACTCAGCCATGACATAGAACAAACAGAAGCTCCAAATCCTCATGATCGCAAGGGGACCAAGGAACCTAGGTCCGAGGATGTTGAGAAGCTTGTCCGCAAACGCCTCAGGGTGAATATAGTTGCTGAGAGGGTACAACACAAACCCGAAAGCCCCAAAGAAAGCAATGAATGGAAGAATCACGGAGTAGAAAAGAGCTTGCTTTGACAAAACATTCGCTAGCTTTGTGTACAGCAACATGAACCCAACGGCCATGGGAAGGTTCACCCACGTTTTGAGAAAGGGTATAATCTCCGCACTGCTCCCTTTGGCAGTAACAACCAGAACATCCTTTGTGTCTCTCAGAATCGTGTAATTGAAGAGGATGCAGAAGAACATCAAACCGAGAGGGATGATTTTCTTCAGGGTGGTGATCTCGATTCCCAAAAGCTTGGGTTTTTCGGCGACCTCGGGTTCCCCGAAGGCGGGCTGGGCTGGCCCATCTGCGGCCGCGGCGGCCTCGGCCCGGCAGATGAATAAATTTTGGGGCTTTGGGCCAAAGGGATGAAATTTAACGGCGGCGGCGGCGGAGAGAGAAGGGGTGGATAGGGGTTTGGGTTTTAGAGAGAGAAAACGGTGTTTAAGGCCGTGAGATAGATGGAGGTGATGCGAAACCCTGGTTTTGGGGTTGGTGGGGAGAGAAAGAAGGCCTCTGGTTTGAACGATGGCGTCCATGTATGTGTGCTAGTGTGAGTCTCTCTCTCTCTCGTGAAGAACGATTAAGAGAGAGAGAGGCGATGATAAAGAGAAAGAGAGAGATAAGGTAGGTGGAATGGGGGTGGGTGCAGATTGGAGAGAATATGTCTGTATTGTATTGTATTCTCAACAAAAGGGAGAAGAAGCAAATGTAAATATCTCCTACCTTTATAGTACCTCACAGTAGCAATCAAAACCCTGCAAGGTTGAAGACGACAAAAAATTAAAAAATAAAAATACTACATTAGGTTAGAATATCACTGGAGTTTACATACTATTAAAATTTAAAATTTAAAAAGTAAAACTGTAAAATTCCAGTCATATTCAAATAATGTAATCTTTCATGATAAATTAAGATTCAAATATATCTTGAATGACATTGTATTAAAAAAAAGTAGGAAAAAACCATTTATATATTTTTAAGATATTTTTTAATAAAATAATCTAGCTCAATTCAAATAAAGTTATCTCTTATAAAAATCACTTGTGATCTATCTAATAAAAATGATTATATTTTTGGATAAAAGATTAAGTTGGGTATTATAGGATAAAAAGAAGAGTGTAAATTTGATAAAAGTAATGCTATTCTTTTGGTATAAAAAGTTGAGAGGATTAAGATTTAATAAAAATAAATATTTTAGTAAAAATAATAATTTTAATCAAATTTCCTTATTGTATTTGATTAGTTAACCATTATTTTTTAAATATTCATTCACAAGATCTTAAAATAATACTGATTTAAAAATAACGGTTAAATATTTCAAATTGAAACTTTTTTTGTTAAAAGACAATATTTAAGTAAACTCTTACTAAAATAATTGGTAAAGAATTAGCAAGAAAAAATATTAAAAAATATATTAAAATACATTGATAATAATGATAAGAATACATTAATAATTAATAATAGAGAAAAAAGATTATTTATTAACCGTCTAACAAGTTTTATATTATTATCAAATCACAATACCATAAGATTGTTGACTTTAATAATAATTACTTTTAAATTCGTTTCAATAATAATTTATGATTGGATAAGAGTGTAAAATTATTTTACATCGTTATCAACATTAAACTTTTAATAATAATATGTAATTTTTTAAAAATTCTTTAGATTGTATCCTAAAAAGTTGAGTAACATTTGCCTATTTAATATCACTTATATATAATTTTATTGCTATTTTATATTTATTATTTCTTTATATCTTTAAGGTAGATGGGTAATACCAAATCACTTAAATTATACTATGCTTTAGTATTATATATATAAAAACATGTGGGGTTTAAATTTGGTGAGAACTAGGTTTATTTCAGTCCATTAGCAACATTGAAACAATGAATCCCACTGATGAATCCTACAAGTGGAAATGAGGCTGTGAGTGAAATGGTCAAGCAAGTGGAAAAGAGCATACTTATGAATTAATTAGGATTTAGGATCTACAATTTTGAAGCTGATTTGCCGAAATCTCCCTTTTTCCCAAATGGCCAAACTACCCTCGAGATATTTTTCATATTCACACTTCACAATGTCAATATACTAGTAGTAGTAGTGTGTATAGATTTTGAAAGTTACATGTGCGATTCAAAACCTTGGAACGTGAACTTCTGCCATTCACGGTTCATCAAAAACTATGAGTGGCCCAACAAAAAGGTGCCCTGCTTTTTGCACCGGCACTATATGCAAATTGCTCTGCAAGTTGTCGCAAAATTAACGATTTTAGCACTATGCAAAGCCCCATGTTTCATTAAACCTATAATTGCTTTAAAAAATTTCATTATCGACCCATAAATCAATCATTTAACTAAATGAACAGTGGAGCTTTGGACCGTCAATGTATTATGTATATGCACAATTATTCATAACCTTTTTTTCATTATGTTTGTGTTGGACCTTGTGACCTCAATAATCTTAAAAGGGATAGGCTTAGAATGCAGAAGAAGCAACAACAATCAATTTAATAATGTTCTATAAACATGCAAGGCAAAATTGATTGCAATAACATAAATGAGATAAGGGAAGAGAGAATGCAAACACAATTTTATACTGGTTCGGCCACAACCCGTGTCTACATCCAGTACTCAAGCAACCCACTTGAGATTTCCACTATCTTTGTAAAATCCATTACAAAGTCTGAACCACACAGGGACAACCCATCCCTTGTGTTCAGGAATCCTTTACAACAAGAGACTCACAGTCTCTTAACCAATCTCATTGAATAAGAAAAATGGAAGAAGAATTCTTTCTTCAAGAGAAGAATATTACAATAAAGATCATGTAAGAATCCTTATAGATTTTGCAAGGCTAAGGATTTCTTTTGAGAGAGCATTTGACAATGAAGTTCTTTTGGAATTTCTCTCATTGTCTCTTGAGAGGATAAGACATTTTGGACCAGCAAAACTCTCTCATAAAATTCGTGCCCAAGTCACCTATTTATAGGCCATTAATGGCCATTCACAAATCTAATGAAAAAATGTGACTGTTGGCAGATTTTCTGAAAACTTTCCACTGGTAATCGATTACAATGTTTGTGTAATCGATTACACAGTTATAATTTGAAGAGTTATGACTTTTGAATTTGAATTTCCAAAGTTTCGTTGTTGGTAATCAATTACAGACATATGGTAATCGATTACATGTTGAAAATTCAAATTCAAAACATTTTTCAACAGCTATTTCTCAATCCTGTCTTCTGGTAATCGATTACATCTCCTGGTAATCGATTACCAGAGCCTTGGATGTCTTGAAAGCACTTTGTTTTAAAGCAAGACTTGGTCTTTAGTGAATCTTGAAACAAAGCTTTGTTTATTTAAACAATCTTGAATTATTCTTGAAGCAAATGCTTATCATTTAAAACAGCCTTGTTAGATTCTTCTTTGACATCATCAAAATCATGTATACATACATTTACATTCTCCTCCTTTTTTATGATGACAAACATGTGATTTCTTCTCGACACCATCAAAGCTTGCATGATTTACATCTCTCCCTTTCTCAAACAAATTCTTCTTGATATCATCAAAATCTTCATGATTTACAGTTTGAAAATTACAATACAACTACAACTACAATTTGGTGTTTTTTTTTCGTGTGTTCACAACGTTTGTTGATACACGTAACTCTTGTATGAAGCTTCGGGCTGGCTTATTTTTGGTCTTCAGTCTTCCGCGACGGTAGGAGTAGGATCAAATCATGTTCACAAACAAACATGTGCAATGTTAATACACAGGGCGAATTTAAGATTAACAAAAAATGTGCTAGTTTTTTTAGTCCTTTACTACAAAGTTGCAACAAACTACATTAAGAATAACTGAAAGTAATACTGCATCTTGTCGGAGAATTATTTTCTTTGTTTTCTTTTTTGGTGAAGTTACGATTTAATTCCCATCTCGTGCTGAAAAAACGTACATATATTGTATTGGTTAATTTATAATAGAATGTAAGAATGGGAACTAAAACCTCAAGAGCCAATTGTTAAGTTGAGTTTCCAAACCTAGTATTCCGAAGGATGAGCATCAAATTTGAGACATCTCAAGTCTGTCTGGACTTTAATTTTTTTAAAAATATAATTTAATGTTTTCATTTCTCCTGGTAATCTATCCGTAATTAAGAATTTTCACTCAAACTAACACATAGATAGTCCAACATGATTAGCAAATAATTTTACTTTTTAAGTATATTGTAAGAGTTACTAGGTGAATTTAGCTCTGAGTTCATTAAGATATATGAGTATTATAAACAATTAATATTTATATTTAATCTTTATGGATAAAAAACTATATGGAGAGTTTTAATTTAAAAAATATGTGAAAATCTATTATGTTTAACTCATTAATAATTGCTCCAAAGAAAGTTCGAATTATCATTTCGTCTATCTTGAATAAATGTAAATTTGTTTTTTTCTCTCTCAAACTCTAGAGTAAATTTTGTAAAGAGATAAATCAATTTTGTAACCCATAATCTAGTAAGGGCTTTAAGATTCTAGGTTAATTCTAACAACTTTAATCATATTTGTTCTTGTATAGTTTTACTGTTAATTAATAAAATAATATAACTATCCTTCATTAAAAAAAGAGTTCAACTCATTAACATCAATATTTAGAAATATTAATGATTAATTAATGACTTTCAATAAATAAGATAATATTTTTTTATTAAAAAATATCTACATATATGTGTACATGGAACAACTACCATGTGTACATAATTTTTTAAGTAATCATATTGCCATTCACTACTTTTAGATCTTGATAAGAAATTTTTTCATTTAATATTCACTCTGTATATAAGACATATCTATCGATAAACTATTCATATATAGAAATAAGAAGAATATAGTACGACACATCATATGAATAAAAGGTTGTAAAACAAAATCATCCCCGTTCTAATAGATTTAAAGAATCAAATATATTTTTTATTTGAAAATGACTATTTTATATTTTAATTTTCATGACAAGTTTATAATTTAATCTTTTATTTATCAACGTACATGCTGTAAATTTATATCACTAATTTTATCTTATTAAGTATTGATATGGCATAATTAATAAATTAAGTAAAGTTATGGACAACGATTTATTTATTATGTTATGATTTAACCGAACATATTTCATATAGGGAATAAAATACATATTTGAGTTAAATTGAAAATTAAATGATAAAAATTAAAAATAAAATAAAAATTATTAAATTTTAAAATAAATCCATTTAATATATATATATATATATATATATATATATATTATAGTTATTTATTAAGTAAATATATCGTATTAGTGCTATCATTTTTCCTAGTTTTTGGTTAAAAAAATTTAATATAAAAACTGTTGTTTATTTTATATATTTAATAAATAGTGCATTTAATATTATTATGTTGTCAATGTGTTTGCTGATCTAAAAAAATGTAGTCGATTTTATTTACACAGATGTTTTTGTAAATAACTATTTTAATTGTTTGCTTTTACAAAATTGAGAAAAATATCTTTCAAAACAGTGGCTGGTCAAACACTGACACATATATTGATTCCGTGCAGCTTTTAAGTTTTAATTGCTTCTTTCTAGCTATTTTAATTCCGTCCAGCGTCCAAATTATGCTGCAGTTTTAACTTAACGCGGCGAAAATCCTCAAATCCTGACAAAAATGAACGATTAACTTGTACGTTTGGTCCTGCATCACAAGAAATCCGAACCCATTGCCTACGGAATATGTTCATCTTTCAAAATAAAATGCCAAAACTTTGACTTGATTTAATCGTGAAAATATTTTGTGATAGTTACAGAAATTTGGGTGCAGATGTTCTTTTCAAACAATCGATAAAAGTGTGTTTTGTTTTGAGTTTACAAATATCGTACCATGGTTTGAGGTTTTCTTAACTACAAACCAAAGACGTGCATAAGATGAATTGTTTTTTATCTGTGATTTTTCTCTAATGTTAAACAGAAAAGAACAAAAAAATAAAAATAATAAAATATTACATAAATAATGATGAATTTTATTACAACCAATCACTATGTGTCTATTATCTCATTCAGGGTGTATTCATGTGCAGAAAAAAGATAATAAAAAATAAAAGAAATAAAAAGTAAAATAAGATTTTCATCTCAGTTATTTTTTAAATTTTTTTTCAGTCTACAAAAGGAATTCTATAATCAAGAAGGTGTTAAGAAAGGTTGGAAAGTTGGACTTTTGAAGTCACAATAATTTGTGGGACTGACCCACTACTCAAAAGAGGGCTTGGGAGTCTATATTCTCTTCCACTGAACATCAGCGCATAAGGTAGATGCTTACACATATTCCCTGGCCCAGGCCCAAATTGGTGAAAAATGGCCCCCCATTATAAATGGTGGGTATCAATCAGTCCATGATTTCACAAGTAGAAACTACCAAAAACAAGTTTTAAAGTTTTAATTTTTAACCGAAATATCTTGGACATTTCTGAAATATTTCTGAATTTTGTCATTAATCTCCGAAATTTTGTTTAGTTAGATATCTTTAGAGTACGTTTGGATATAGAATTTTAACTGAGGAAAGTAATTTATCAGAGAATTTGAATTCCTATAATTTAGAATTCATTGTTTGGATGCTTTTTATGAATAATTTAAAATTTTGGAATTTTAAAACAGAATTTTAAACAACTAAAAATTTGAAATTTTAATTTCCTTCTAAAATGTGAGAAATTGAAATTCTCTTCTTATAATCTTCTCCAAGAAATATCATATGAGACGCTGGAACATCGATCGGGGTCTGAGTATAGAAGAACACGTATAACTAGCATAACAATCATATCTTTTTTTTTTCTTTCATTTTTTTTCACCCTCATAATTTTAACTTTTTTTATCCAAACACAAAATTTTGAAAATAAAAGAATTTCAATTGAAGTATTTGAAATTCTTAGAATTTAAAATTTTTTACTTGTTGGTGTGCTAGTTATTGGTATTCCTCTATGTTCTTAAGACCGATCGATGTTCCACAATCTCAGAAAGTATTTATTGAAGAAGACGGTAAAAAGAGAATTTTAATTTCTCACCTTTTAGAAGGGAATTGAAATTTCAGATTTTTAATTATTTAAAATTCTATTTTAAAATTTCAAAATTTTAAATTCTTCAAAAAAAACATCTAAACAATGAATTCTAGATTACAGAATTTCAAATTTTCTCATAAATTACTTTTCTCGGTTAAAATTCTATATCTAAATATATTCTTAATTTTCATTCAAATGTGATGATGTGTCTCTTAATTGGTCATGTATACACGTGTGAGCATGAGCTTGGGCTTCAATGAATTTCTTTTCCAAAAAAAGCCCTTATCGTCGGATCAGAATTCTCAAACTTTGACGCGCGAACGTTACAATGACGTTCAAATGATTTAGGTTATTAGATTAGCACACGCGACAATCAACTTCATTGTTGATGAAACGGTCCTTGTATTTCACCTGGAGTTGTGTGCCGCCTCTGACACAGCGGTGGAGCTGTTGGTAGATTCGAAAGCAACCGTCGCTGCCAACCCCAACATGATGTCGTCGCTGCCAAATTCAAAAGCCCGATCCGAACTGAGGCATTTCATCCAACACCACAAGAAAGCTTTAGCGCTCCATCAGGCACAATGTTAAGTGCCGTAGTGTTGGGCCATAATGTTCTGCCATGACTGGGTTTGTGACCTTGCGGGGGTGACGCTGACGAATCAGAAGAGCAGTGGTCCACGACTTTCACGCACCGTCATTATTCGTGTGGCGCAGTGGAACTCAGGTCTTTATTCTGAGCCATTGTTGTTGTGGTTTGACGTGTGTGAGGAGGCGGAACTTCGACAGAGGCGCGGAGGAACTCAGATCTTGATGTTGCTCTCATTGTTTCTCAGATCTGGATTTGTCTGGTTCTTAAATCTGAGTCATGGTTGGCCACGTTTCCGATGGTGGAGAGGACTAGTTTTTTATTGGTCTTGACGATGGTGAAACAAAGGACTCATGACTTTATATGTATATCGCTTATGTATTTAACCAACTGATATATCATCACGTTTTAGACGAAGATTATCGATAAGAATTTTTTATAAAATTTTTGAAGTTTCAGAAATTTTATGAGAAATAATTTTTTTTTTTAAATCTACTGTCAAATATATTTCAAGAATCTCTAAAGTATTTAAATCTTTTTAATAACATGCTCATAGAGGAGAGGGAAAAAATGGGTAACTAAACGAGATATAGAGAGCATCATTACCTGCCAAACTTGGGTAGCTAAACCTCTTTGGAAGAAGCAATGTTGAGGTACCAAAAAAGGCTTCACACGTGAGGGTAACGTCCAAATAAGCAACCACCACCTCATTCTGATATTGTCATCATAACCATGAAAGAAAGTTAAACTCATATTTGGAGCAAACAAGGAAAAAAAAAAATATCGATAACCCTTGAATTGGACTCCACTCATGTGATTTGCTATTTCTCTTGTCTTCAAATCCTAATGTCCAAGAGTTGTTAAAAAGGATATTTATATCCTGCACCCCCCATTCCACATCCTACATCTCTCAAAAACTCCAATGGACAAAAATACTCTTTTACTAAACACCCTTATTATGAAACTATTTCGGAATAGAATACTTTTCCTAGCTATTAAGAGTTAAGAGTGTAATGGGCCTTCCTTCGGCCCGGCTTGCTCCTCTGTAGTTTCTTTGGGCTTTTGCCCTCCACAATACAAAAAAGAGAGAGTAGTTAGTTGATATAAGAAAAACGAAAAAAAGGAGAAGTGATTTTTCTTAAGGAAAGAGAGTAGTGAATTAAAAACATAATTAATTTCATTTGATAACTTAATAAAATATCATAGAATAACAATATAAATAAATTTCACACTGAATTAAAAAAAACCATGCCAGATTAAACAAGTATATTAAATAAAGTAGATTAAACCAGATTAAATAAAGTATATAAATTATATAAATTAATATACTTTTCAAACTAGAAATTTAGAAGGATGCTAGCTATTATTTCTTTTCTTCCTGCTCATCTTCATTATTAAAGGGGGAAAGAAATCATGCCAGATTAAACCAGTCTATTGGCACATAAATTGTCATATCATCAGACATCGGCCCAATGTTGTTGTGCCTAAATTCTGTCATCTCCGGGAACAAAAAAAAACAATCATCATCTTCTGGAATATCCATTTTTCAACCACGATGACTTAAGATGACACTATAGCCTTTAGATTTTCTTGTAACACTAAGGGGGATACTAAGAAATTTTTGGTAATCATCTTTATTTTTTATGGATAAATGTTAGTTATTGGTTTGTTAATTTTTTTTAATGAAAAAATTCGAATCCATGATTTTTCTCTCCCTCCCTTTCTCCTTAGGTCAACCTTATATCTCCTAGGCATCTTTATTTTATTTTATGTACCATTGACTTGTGCTCCATGTCTTGTAATTATAAGCCTAAACAATCTAAGTTTTATGACAAAGACAATCCAGAACGCTAATTAGTTGTATCAGTCATTATTGTTCCATTCTATGCACAAGAGAAAGTTGGACCTTGTTTTTGGAATTACTTTAATTTATTGCATGTGTATTAGGAAGAATATTTCAACAATATACTGAGTCCAAAACGCAACAGTCCAAACAAGTATAGAAGTGCCTTGGAGAACTACTCTGGTGGGGATGTATCATATATATATAGCAGTTGATGATGGTTGTAAATAAAAGCCTAACCAAATTATTAAGGGACCACACGCACCAGACACAGGTATTCCAGGTACAACAACTTGCATTGCCTGCATTCTAGGCTTCCCGCATGTTTGAGAAGGAAAGAGCAAAGAGGTCACAGATATTAGGTGATGAAATGCAAAACTTTTAAGGTTATCATTGTTTCTATATTAAGTAACGGACAAAATGCTCTCTTGTGTTTTTAGCACTTTGCAACAATGGACAAATCTTAGGTACCCAAATTTCAAATTTGAATAAACATGAGTGTGTTGTTGTGTATATATATCAAGGGAGTCCATGAGATGCTACTATATATGGTACAATATTGATAATGATGTATTTATTGTTGATTTTATTATAAACGTTAGGAGGTAATTAAATATATCAAATAGTGTCAAATAAATATTAAAACGGCTTACGTTTACATTTAAAGCAGAATAATAATCACTATATATTAGAGTTCTCCAATATATTAGATTATATGTATACACAACTCACAATAGTTTGTATATGTTCAAACTTTGAAAATCTGAGCATTGGAGGTGGAAAAGAAATACGCCAGTTGACATTTGACAATGCGTCAATGCCATTTTATGCTGCCAAATGATTCAATATTTTTGAAGCAATAACTGCACTTTTTCAATAAAAAGCATCACCTTTTTTTTCAGCTACATTTAATTAAAAATAAATAAACATTCCACCCAACCACAGAATTTAGTCTACATACTCTTGCATTAAACTTTACTTGTTGGTTGATTGAAAACCATGAATTCATGATAATATTAATTGTCAAATATCAAATACATTATTTAAAAGTGTCCTTATCTAGAAGATTAATGTTGCATTGTTTAAGTTAAATTGAAACTTCCTAATTTGCATTGATGACCATATAAACCATATGAAGATATCTGGAATCAACTTTTTAAAAAGTGACCACTGATTACACTTTAGATATGTGGTTGGTAGGGGGAGGAGGGATGGATTTTAGTGTCCAATTTAGCTATCACCATATATTGACCATCCAATTTTTATCTTGACAGTGAAACGGTCCAATATGGTCAACAGAAAACACTCAATGACTGAAGAGAATCTAAGTACGTATCATTAATCTCCAATAATAGAAGAAGAAAACATAATATGCGACAAATCAATACAATAATAATTAACAAAAAAAAAGGTAACACCATTCAGAATAGGGCCCTTCTTATCTGCAAGCTGCAATTTGTTTGAGATATAGTTAACTCCACGATAGCTGAAGTGACTCCACTTAATAACACTACATAATTTAATTAATTAACTTATAATGAAAATTTAATTTGAACAATCATTCGAGTTGGAATCATATTTGTCACGGATTTTGTTTCCATTGTGGTAATTTAGCCAAAGTTACCATTCTGTTATTGGCCCTAGTACATGGCAGAAAAAGGGTGACTCGAGATTCCCAACTTGCAACTATTGTGTGAAGTGTGAACGCAGAGGATAAAGGAGAAAAGAGATTCTTCAGTTGTTGCTTGTTCCAACCGAAAAACTGTATATATCATTACTCATTAGATCATCTGGTATATTTATGTGTATGAAAACAACAAAGGATGTTGTCATAAAACAGGGTAAAGAGAGAGACAGACAGGGGGACCAGTCATACATCAGCAGGAACATGGTTGGATTGACTAAAAGGTGTCTCAAAAATCTAAAATATACTATTACTAGTGCGTGTTTGGGTTAATTGCTGTAAAGTTAATGTCATTTATGTTTAAATATTTTTATTCTAAAAGTGAATTAGTAGAATTATTTTTATCCAACTTAAAAGCTACTTAGCCTGTGTTTTATTTACGTGGTGGGTTCTGAAAAATCCCATAAAATACGACAATAGTTGGCCGCATCCCGCAGGACATTGTTGATTCAACCTTAATAGGGAAATTTAATCGATCTGAATAGTGTTTGGACACACGTCCAATACGCACGTAACCAATAAAAATCATGTCAAATATGCTAATCTTATGCCGAAGCAAGAGTGTGTAGCTTCTAAAGGATGCACGCTGTTTGTTTTGACACATCACACAATTAATCACAAGTTTAAAGTTACTTCAACTTTTAACATGAAACTAATGTGAATCATCTAATGTGAATCCAAATTTCAAGAAATATATATAATTAGAGTGTATCCCGTTCTAACAACATAAATTTTTTTAAAAATGGATGTGAAGTTATTTTAAGAAAAGGAAATGAAAAAAAATTGTTTTTATTTTTATTTTTCAGCACCCAGAAACCAGAAATCGAGACGTGGGAAGCTGCTGGACAAATTTTATAAATATATAAATTATTACATTCTCTTATCGGAAATCATGGAAGAATCTCTCATATAATGTTGTATATCATTCCAACTTTTGAGTTGCCCCTGTGTCTCATTTTCACATTTTAAAGAGTTAGAGCATCCGTTCTGTCTCTAACAGTGTTTGTAGAAAAAGGGGTCAGTTCTTTGGACTTGAAGTGTTCAAACATTACAATGCACATGGGGGAGATATATTCATATTCTTACTTACTAGTGTAAGAAGAAGAATCAATCATCCGTGACGTTTCTTTGGGCAACCAAAATGGCAAACCAAGTTTTCTTCCATTTCCGTGTATGGAACTAAAATTCATTATGGCCGAAGGAAAAAAATTTAGTTGAATGTCCCCATTGCCAGACAAAGCTGCACTGGTTACCTTGGTACTTGCTGCACCCTATGTGATGTGCCTTTGTCAATGCCCAAAGTAATGCTACTATTAGATGATTAGGGAACAGTCTCTTAGCTTGCATCAATATCATAAGTAGCAAAAAATTAAAGTGAACACACGTAAAATTTAAAAGTGAAATTATTTAACTTTAAGTTGTAAAATATTATGAATATATATGATATATATATATATATAGAGAGAGAGAGAGAGAGAGAGAAAATGATTCTTTTAAAAAATACTATTGATTTTAACCAAATAAAGCAAAGAGATACAAAACTTTAAAACAAATTAATAAACAAAATTCTTTCGCTCACCAACGAGGATTGGATTTAGTGAAATGAATTAGTTTTCCGCAACATAGCGAATCATCAATATTTGAATCTTTGCTTAAAAATGTGTCATTTTTAATATTGAACAATATTTGGAACAAGATTGTCTTTCAAATATAATGCTTCAAAAAAATAAGACAAAATTCTTTTACTTCAATGATATTAATAAAGTTCAGAAATATATTTCCAAATTTTTATGCCATGCTTAATTAGAGCTGTGGAAAGAAAATTAGGGAGGAGAATTTTTCAAATTTGAAATAAAGAAAAATAGAAAGAAAAAAATTGAATATTTTATTAAAAGTCAATTATTTTTTCCCATTTTTTTAAAATAACTATGTTGTTTTTCATATATTTAATTTCTCTATTTCTTTTTTTTTTAATTAACAAGTCATTGGTTCAAGTGGTATTAAATTTCGTCTTGTTAATTCTTAATTAAGGTTTTGGATTCAAATCCCGTGGATGAAAAAATATATGATTGAAAGGAAAGAACTCCATTAATGATGATAAGTCAAGTTCTTTGACTAAAATTATTTATCGACAAAGTTGGTTGATACACATACTAATAACATGGTAATAAAAAAAAATATAAAACAAACATGATTTTTGCGGATTAACTCGTGTGCAATCTTACTTTTTATCAGATTCGATGCAAATTTGATAGACTCATGAGTTTAGTATCAAATTAGTGAGTTGACAATATAAAAAAATAAACCAAAACATAAGTTATTTTAAATTATTTTCTATATATTTAAAATTCAAGATACATTGATTGTGTCTTTCCTTAATGGAATAACCTTTACCTCTAACATGTTAAACTCTCGTGAAAACCACACCAAACCCTCAATTTGATCCAGCCTTGAAGTTGTCATTTTCTTCAGCCCCCAATCACGAATCACAATATTATTTCTCAATTGGAGATCACGCTTTGCTTTAGCCTCTAAGTCACAATTTGCTCTTCTCCCAGGTCCAGTGAAAGCATGATTTGATGGAACTCTGTTTCTGGTGAAGGCCCCATTTCTAATGAAGGATTTATTTTGTAAGTTGTTGTTCATCCTTTTTTGTTTAGTAAGGTGTGATTTGCTCTTGAGATTGTTCATTGCACTATTATACATGAAGATGATGATATCAACTTTGCAAAATATGATTATTCATGGTGAGTTTATATAGACTCTCAAGTTTGATAACTTTAATTATAAATGATAAAATGAAATAAAATAAAGTTAATCTTTACAAAATATGATTATTCATGGTGAGTTTATATAGACTCTCAAGTTTGATAACTTTAATTATAAATGATAAAATGAAATAAAATAAAGTTAAAGAGAATGAAAGTAATTTTAGAATAATAAAAAAGTGTTACATTATCTTTGGTTGAAATGAAAATATGACCATTAAAAATAAATGGAGTGGAAAGATGAAAAATGTGTTTTGTTGAGATGAAAGTGGTGTAAACTTTTTTTAAAAAAAAGATAAATTCCACACATAAGACTTTTCTTGAAAAAAAAAAGTGAAGAAAGAAGATGAAATCTATAATATAAAGGGAACAATAAGATATTGACTTATCATTTTTAGAAAATCACTCTTGTGATGCTCACATATGTAATTTGAGTTACACACAATTTATTCTCTTATAATATATGATGTGTTTGATTTAACATTAAATTAAACAGACACATTTTTATGTAAGTTTTGTAAAAAAAAAAATGTTTTTGATTTAATAATTTTTTGAGATTTTTTTGACAGTAAACCAAACAAACACATGTTTAAAATGTAAGAGATTATGATAACATCATTGATTAATCTTGTGCATATTTATATTTTTTATGTTAAAAAGAAATTGGAAAAATGAATATGAGAGGTGGCAGTCACCAAACAAAGGAACAGGCTGTGGCCGAGTGGGACCTTGGTGGAGATAGTGACCGGACCTAACTGGAGGCAAGGAGCGTGGGGTCGTAGCTGCCCTCATCTTTGAATTTTTGGTCCCGACCATACCAGAACTCCTTACTCTGTTTCTGTGCATGTGTGTGTGAACCAAATCATTCTGCACCCTAACCGTTAGGCCCTGTTAAATGTTAATGTTATATATTCTCGCCGCCCCTATTCAATTCAATGCCCCTTTGTTTGGTTGTCCCCTTTCATTTCTTAGTTCTTACATCTACATAAATATTATATATGCATAATCAATGTTCCAAAAGGCTCATCATCGTCATGGGAAAATCGTTCCTGGTTTATAATTCTCTTCATGAGTAAATGTCAAGGCAGAATTTCACATCAAATTTATTTCACGTGATCATGCCACGCAAGGCAATACTAGCTAGTTTTTTTTTTTTTTTTTATGTCTTCTTATCATACAATCTTAAAACTTTTTTTATGTTATCTATGTAATCTTTAAAAAAGGAAAAAAGATGACAAAATTGTATTTTTGTTTCCCAATTTGTCTCTATTTTGGTTTCCCTTTAAGATTATAGATGAATTTTATTCTCCTATTTTATCTAATCACACAATCTTAGTTCCTAAATTTAGAATTGGACGTTTGATTGTTATAAAGAAATATTGACTGCCACGTATCACGTTCTTATTGGATGGTTGACTGTTACAAAGGAATATTGACACTCACGTATCATATTTTTATTGAATGTTTAACTGTTATAAAGGAGTATTGATCGTCACTTATCACGTTCTTATTGGATGATGAATGTCATGTGTCATGTTTTGATTGGATAATGACAACAATAATGCATTTTATTTTTCATGAATTTGATATTCAATCATAACATAACACGTGACACTCATCTAATAAGAACGTGACACGTGAAAGTCAACATTGAACATTCAATTCTGGATTAAGGAAACAAGATTGTGTGATTGGATAAAATTTGTCAATAATTTTAAAGGAACCAAAGTCAAAATTAAAAACAAATTGGGAGACAAAAATGCAATTTTACCCAAAAAGAACAAAAACTAATGCGTGCCAATAACTATTGTTATTTATTGTTAAAGAAAGCCAACTACGATTACGGAAAACAAACATGCATGCCAACAACTATTACGACCAAAAACGAAAGAGTATGCCAACTAGTACTCCTATTCCTATTACTTAAGAAAAATGCCAAGTACTTATGAGTTATTGAAGAGTATAATACACTTGTTTATTTTCTTGTCACTTTTTAAACTATTTTGTTCTATATAATAATAGAAAATATCACAAAATATGCGTACACTACTACAACTGTGAAGAAGGCTTGGTTTAATTTATGACGTTCAGGTAAAACGATAAAAATAACTAGTTTTTTTTTCTCAAAAAATAAAATTAAAATATATACTACTTTCTCAATCATGATTAAGACCATTACCTCTTGGCTGGCCGAGAAGATCGAGTCCTTAGTGGTGCTTCTCTGCTTCATTTATAAAATTTGTTTGGCTTTCTAGCCGTTTTAACACTGTTGGTTAATTAATTTTCTAAACTTGCATTTTTTTTTAATTTATCGCTAGATTCCCTTGAAAAATTATGAATTTTGAGTTAAAAATCAGTACATGGTGACGGGAACACAGTTTTGAAAATCATTCTGACAATAAATTAGTAGTTTAAAATGTCATTAAAATTTTGGATTCAATTTTTGTTTTTTTACGCAATAACAGCACTGAAATTTGAATTTAAAATCTCATGTAAAGTAAACTACTTAAACTATTACTATTAGGTCAATCTTAGTAAGTTGGGTTCAAAATTTTAATCACCAATTTAATAACAAATATTAGAAAAAATTGGGTTATTATTCAATCTAAATTATATATCTTATAACATTTTTTTGCACAAATGAGACAATACTTAGATTTTTAGATTCTCTTATTGTGTTTATTATCTTTAAAATTTGAAAATCTGCAAGACGTGAACAGCAGGTTCTTGGGTTTTTTTTTTTTTTTTTTTTTTTTTTTTGTAACGTACCTCTTGCATTGACACCTCCATTGAATTGTTAATTATGCAAATCAGTGTATAGTGTTGCAAAATTAGGGTTAATTTGGTGAATTCAGCAAAAAGGTTGTAAAGCCAGGTATGCTCCAGGCTGAAGCAAACAAGAAAGAGAGTATCCTATAAATTATTCCAATTAATTAACGAAGAATTTCCAATCTGCCAGCACTGCCAGTATCCAGTGTCTCTTTGTCAGCCACCAAACGTAAACAATCCTCACAAAACAAAAAAAAACAATAAATACTTTACATTATTTAATTTCACCATATACATAATTACATAGCATATACTACTAGTATTACATTTAAATAACCAACAAAGGTGAATCTAATTAGTAAAAAATTGTTTCATATTCTAAAAAAAAAGAGTTTAATTTTGAATGACGCCAACAACTTATTGATTTTACACTTTTATTTTTAAGCATTTATTAAGCTTTGAAGTTTATTATAACTTTGATGAGTGGATGCAACTCAGGTAAGTTTTGTTCCAAAAAAATATTACATTTAAATAATAATAACGAAAAAACAATGAAAAGCCAAAACATAAATTAAAAAAAATAAAAACAGAGTGACAGAGAGAGAGAGAGGTTGGAAGAAAAAACGAAGAGAAAACGAGAGAGAAGATAGATAGATAGTAGGAGGAGAAGAGAAAGCATTCAAAAACGTTCGGAAAAAAACGGAGAGAGGGCATTGTTCCCATCGGAAACCCTAGCCAACCGCCTCCGTCTTTCATGGCGTTTTCCTCCTCCGCCTCCGTTGCCACGCGATCTCTCCGGCGACGTTGAACTTCCTCTCCTCGATTTTCCCGCCGCCGGAAATGTCTCCGGCGCCGGCGAAGAACCCAATGTTTTTGGTGTCAGATAGGGAGCCTCACGCGCTAGATCTCTCCGTTTTTTACTTTCTAACAAACTAAATAACTAACTAATTAATTAACTGACGAATCTATTGCGACGATCGTAACTAACCGCGGCGGCGGCGGCGGCGGCGATGGGGAAGGGAGGGCATTGCTTCTTCGAGAAGCTTCGGAGGTGCGTTCGGACGGTTTTTTTCGTGGTGGCATTGGTGGCGTCGCTCTCGGTGACGTCGCTGCCGGTGGTCGTCGCGGTGGTGGACGTGTTGGTGCCGTGCGTTTTGATCCCGAACTTCACTTGCGTCATGTGTTACAGCATCAAGGATCATTTTCACCGTTACGCTTTCAAGAGTTCCTTCACGGATATTCCTCTCATTTCCGTCATAAGATCCCTTATCATTCTCTGTATGCTTCGTTCTAAGTAACAAATTTACTTTATCACAACAATTTTTGTTCTTCAAATCATTATTTTGTTCTAATACATGCAGTTTATACTGTTCTAATTCAAATTTTATTGGTTTAGATAACCAGTAGTATCATATTCAGTTGCTCTACCTCAAACCATAGAGTTTAAGTTTAAGTTTATCGGAAATTGCGGGGTTACCTTTTTTGTCACTCTTATGGATAAAATAAATATCGTCATTATTGTGTAGAATGAAGTGCCTGTGTATAATGGGGTTATAATCTTTTCATGTTGGGTAGTGTAATTCTCATGTTTTGTTTGTTTTTCTCTTGTGATTGTAGGTGTTTATTCCGTTTGTGATGGTCCTGCTCTCTCACATGGTCCTTACCTTGGAACTGTGACTCTGTGCTCCTTTCTGTCAATTGTTCTCCTTTCGGTCAAAGCTTGTGTTTTCACCGTAAATTCCCATATTGAAGCGGAGGCTTCGGTTTCCCTCAGGAAGCATAGACTCCATTTGAAGAAGCCATGGGGAATGCCTGTCTTGTTTCTTTCATCAGTTGTGTTTGCCCTTGGTCATACTGTGGTTGCTTATAGAACCAGCTGCAGAGCACGCAGAAAGCTCTTGTTTCATCGAGTTGACCCTGAAGCTGTTAGTTTAAAATTGCTTTCTAGTCTCTCTTTAATTTCTCGGGCTAGTGCTTTTTACTTCTTTGGTTTAACTTCTTTTTGAATTAAACAAAAAGTTTAATGCTTATGCAGTGACAGTGTAAAACAGTTTTACACTATCATTCAATCACAAATCACTATTTGAATTATTTTTAGATAATTATTTTAAAAATCAACAAACTCATCATACTTGGTGGGTTGTGATTGGATGACTGTGTATAACTTTTTACACTGTCAAATGTAATACTACGGACCTGCTTAAAAGAAAAGGAGAACTTATTTATAGTGTACCGTAGGTACTTTCAGTGTTGTTTTTTTATCAAAATTGTCACCCTGTAATGCTGACCTTTACTGAGCCTGAAGTAAAAATCCAATATTGATCGAAAAATAGCACCAAAAGAACCTCTGGTACTGTATAAGGTTTGTCTCAAAAAGAATTTCTGAAATCAATAAGACTTGTATTGGTGACTTTTAAATTTTATTTTACTTTGGCAATGCACATGCAAAAGACTACACTAAATTCTTTGAGTAATCAAACAGGTCCTATTGTGCAAAAATGTTTTCTCTGGCTATCCAAAGGTCCCACGCTCTCCAACTCCTTCTGCTGGGAGAACCCCCAAAAGTGACTGTGAGATGAGGCGAAGACCTTTTGGGACAGCTCGTGATGAAGAACTGCTTGTTAGATTGCTTGCAAACTCAGACAGCTTATTCATTACATGCCAAGGACTTACACTCCATCACAAGCTCAGCTTGCCTGGTTCGCCCCCGCATACATTGTCGTCAATGTCCTGCGTTGACCCCAATTCTAGTTGCAGCACTTCATCAATGGCTGCAGGTTTAGCAAAATCTAATAAACATTTGCCAAGTACCTCTCCAAATATCCAGCCACAGCTATACAGAAGCTATAGCAATCAATTCCATGGCTCATCTCTACATGTTCCTCTATTGGATGGTCCTATGAATTCTATTATTTCTGAAAATATCCCTGTTTTTCACCTAGATGGTGTTTGTGAAGATGAAACTAGTAAATTGAATTTTCAATCTCTGCAGCAAGATTTAGAGAGTATTGATCAATTAGGTATTGTTTTAGTACATGGGTTTGGTGGAGGAGTCTTCTCTTGGAGGCATGTGATGGGATCTCTAGCTCGGCAGAGTAATTGTACAGTTGCTGCATTTGATAGGCCTGGTTGGGGATTAAGCTCAAGGCCTCGCCGGGAGGACTGGGAGGAAAAAGAGTTGCCTAATCCTTATAAGCTTGAAAGTCAGGTGAGAATATGTATCATCTGTGCAAGTTGTTTTAGAAGACGTTTTGTTATTTCTTCTTCCTTGTCTTGATTAAATAACTAAACAAGTATTAAAGACATGTTGTTTATCTGGGGTTGTATCAAAATGCTACCCATTCCAATATGAAGTCAAATTCTTGTTTCCAAGGCTAAGAGCTAATCAAATGTTGCATATCTGATATTGCTGTTAATTGTGCTTTAGTGGTCGGAAGATTAAGAAAGGAAATCTTATGTGGGTTAGGCATCATGGATTAAACCTTCTAAAGTAGGAAAAAAAGAATAGAGAGGAGACAGGCAGCACAAACATATAGTAGGGTAGCCCTTTTTCTTTGGAATTTATATTCATCACCCAAACTTTTTTGTAACTATCCGTTATTTGTCATTTTTTTAATCCATGTTTCATCTGAAATTGAATATCTGAAAGATGTTTCTTTCCAGGTTGACCTGCTTTTATCATTCTGTTCTGAGATTGGATTTTCTTCAGTGGTGCTAATTGGTCATGATGATGGAGGGTTGCTTGCCCTGATGGCTGCACAAAGAATTCAAACATCAATGAATTATTTCAATGTGAGTATTTCTTCTTGCTTGATTTTGGGTAAGAAGATGACTTAGTGATTATGATTGGCCTAATTATGATGCTTTTATTCGAATGTAATTCACAATATGATTTTGGAAATTCGGCAACAACATAAGGTGTTTTTGTAGCTGTATTCTTTGTATTTTTCTCGTGGTATGTGTGATCACATACCTATTGAATCTTCATCAATGCATGTTTTAATTAAACATTGTTGATTTGAAATAATTGATGTGCAGAATGCACAATTGATTTTATTTCAAGGTTTGATCTGTTTTGTGTCCATTCAGGTTAATTTGAAGGGGATTGTATTGCTAAATGTTAGCTTGTCGAGGGAAGTGGTTCCATCCTTTGCAAGAATCCTTCTGCATACCTCACTTGGAAAGAAGCATTTGGTTCGCCCTCTATTAAGAACAGAAATCACCCAAGTGGTGAATCGGCGGGCTTGGTACGATTCTACCAAAATGACACCAGAAGTTTTGACTCTCTACAAGGTATGCCTTTACCTTAAGCTTTATTTGCATGATATAAATAAGAATTGCCATGTCTTTTATAAGTTCCAATTTATGAACTGAAAGAAGAAATTATATGGAAGGAATGCTGTACAATGAGCTATAACAAATTTAGTGCCTAAGAACACCCAATATTTGGTTTCTGTTATATTTACATAGTTAGGCACAATGGATAAATATACAATTTTCTTTAGTTTTTATGCTTTATATTGAATACCTACATTTTTCCTGAGGGAGCGTGACTGAAAGTTTTGAAATCAATTTTTATTGAGCATCAATCACATGATAGTGCAATTTAGGCTGCAACTTGTTCACGAGATCCTTCTTTTCATTACGCTCCTTTATAACTTCTATTGAGCGTTGTTTCTGGATTAAAAAATTTATTAACTAGTGCTATATGTGGCCATTGTTATGTGTATAGGCTCCACTATCTGTTGAAGGATGGGATGAGGCGCTTCACGAGATCGGTAAATTGTCATCTGAAACCATCCTTTCGGCTAAAAATGCTGAATCATTGTTACAAGCTGTAGGAGACATTCCAGTGTTAGTCATTGCAGGTGCTGAAGATTCCCTTGTCACTTTGAAATCCTGTCAAGCTATGGCCTCAAAACTTGTCAATTCTGTAAGTATGCTTTCACCATCTTGTCATGAATTGTCTGCAAAACTTATAAATACTGTTAGTGTGTATTATAGGATGAAAATCAGAAGAAGAAAATTAATAGGGAGAAAATGAAGGCTGTTAGATGTGGCTATACTTGTATTTCATTCCATTCCTGAAAATCAGAAGAAGAAAATTAATATCCCAAGCATTTATCATGGCATATGATTCTGCCTCATCAAGTTTCTAATGCTTTTCTTACCATTTTACTTGCAGAGATTGGTTGCCATATCTGGATGTGGCCATTTACCCCATGAAGAGTGTCCAAAGGCATTGCTTGCAGCTATATCACCCTTCATCAATAGACTCCTGTCTGCATCTGACTCGCAAAGACAATAAGTTCATTTCTTTTAAAGCTGATTATACATAGGGTTGTTATCTATTGTAAGGGGCTACGATCTTTCTTTCCTTTTTCCATCTTTGTTTTGTTTTTTTTTCCTCCTCCCATTTCTTTCTAAGCAATATTACTTCAAGAGAAAGAGACGAAAGGTCATCTCTTCTCTGGGGTGTTTTTGACGTGCTAGTTTTAGGGGTTTTAAGTTGTCTGTATCTTCTCCATCATTTCTCTCTTTTTAAGCTGTCAATATTGTGTTCCGTTTCATCTGCTTGTCATTTTTCCCACTTAAAGAGGGTGGAGACAAATATACATTTGTAAATTCATCACCAGATTGAGAATGGATATAGTTTAGCATGGTTTTGTTTCTGGTCACTGAACGCAATTAATTCACACATCCTGCTTCTTAAAACGGTAATAACTCCGTAACTTCTATTCATAATTCGATGGGTAAGCTGGAAAACTAACAAGTTGAGTTTTAATTTAAAACCTTTGATTTACTTGGAAGTTTATCAAAAGCAAATTTTAACAATAGGAATGCCTAAGTAATGTATATAGATTTGTTAAGGTACATTCAATTGTTTTTTTAAAATGAGCATTTCAGCAAGTAATAATTTCAATTTATTTAAAATATATCCAAGGTGCAATTTATTATAAAATATTCTTAAATAAGTGGGTTTGTAACAAATCTGATATATAATCCGAACAAAATGAGTTCTTTCTCTGAAGTGTTGACGGGCAGAAGAGTGAGGTCCTGGCTATAAGATACAGAATTGTTGAAAAGTTTAGTTGCAGACTATGGAGGTGCCTTTCATGATGGTAGTGTGTGTGGACGTTCTGGAGTTCAATCTCCTCTTGTTTTTGAAATTTTGGAAAATAAAACACTGACTAAACAATGTGCTATTGGACAGGGGGAAAGTCTCTCCAGCATATATTTTTGCTGCTTTTATTCCTGCTTTGATTGTGGCGCAGGGCTTTACTTCTTTGACCATAGTGTTGCTTCGGAGATGTGCAATAGAAGGAATTCAATCTCAAGAAACCTTCTGCATATCGTTATGGCATACTTTTACTAGGATTTATGGTATATCTTTACACATAATACAATTTATTATTATTATTATTATGGATCCTTTATGGTTACAAACATGGAGAAAAGTTTGTGAACATGTTGGCACATGGTTGGTGATTACTGTTTCTATGTCTGGTGTGATTGTTGTTTGTGAGTTTGCCCATTAGAAGAAAAGGAAAAAAGTATCAATCAAGGTTATGTTATGCGCTATATGGTTTGGTGCGTCTTGTGAAATTTAGATGCACAAGTAGCCAAGTGACGGTGAAAAGTCTGCGCTATTCCTCAGACGATGCTTGCAGATACATTCAATGATGTATTGCAGGACAAAAAGAAGGAACAATTCCACCTTGATAAAAGCAATTCAAGATAATCTTCCATCTGCCGTGGAAGCAAATACTGTGATGCTTACTGTTTTTATAATTTCTTTCATATTTTGTTTATGTCCTTTATCCATATAAACAAGAAATAATGCTCAACCAGAACAAATCTAATAAGAATTAAAAGATGGAGCTTTATGTATCAAATGCTGCCACTTCAATACCTAACCTAGGACCAATTTGATACTCCTCCGACTATATCACTATAATATTCAAGGAGGAAATAGGGAGAATACTGAGTTAATTAAATGAGAGAAAAGGCTTGTGAAGAACTCAAATATTGAGAAGCTCATCATATTTACAACTAATAATATTATTCTGAACCGATTGGCCAATTCTAGCATGAGTAAAGAATATTCTTTAATATTCAGTGTTTTTTCGTTATTAAAAAAAAAACTGCTTTTCCTAAGCCTAAAGACTCACATTCATACCAGAAAATTCATATTCTTTAATAAACTAGTGATTACAAAAAGCAAAAGAAATAATAATTTGATTTTGTTAGTAAATATTCAGTGTAGCATTTCAGCCTGCTAAAAATAGGCAGAGAAAGTCCTGCTTCTGGTGTACTGCACAGCTTCGCTACTTCATATTCATGCCAATACATGAAGTAAAAGAGTAATTTTATGTTGATAAAATATGGCTTCATCAAAGCAATGGTAACTTATGAGTTAACCGAGACACAAATATAAAATAAACACCTTTAATTTGGCATGGAAGCCAATATTGTCAACATTTTCTCATCTATTTTAGACTAAATTAGACATCATCGTTAATGGTAACATTGTATCTAAGCTCATATCAATAGTGTCGTTAACTAAAAACTCATTGCTCCCATTTAAAATTTGGCTACATATTGTTATGACTACGCTGGGTTTAGGAGGACCAGCACCTCCAGAAAGCTAGGAAGGAGAAGAAAGAAAACAGGGGAAGGCAACTCATAAACTTTTTCATTCCTTCTTGCTCTTTATTTACAAGTATTTATAAACTTCCTAGTAACATAATGATCCTAAAAATATTACAATCACCAAATTTGTTAGTGCTGCCTTGGAGAGCCGACAGCATCAAGCAAGAATATTTGCAACGAAGATTTTCAAAGATTTTGGGATGATTCAACATTCTCCCTTTGTCGCTATCCTCAAACGAAGTCGTTTAGGTACGCATGCTTCTTAATCCTTCGCTTGGGCTTGTCTTCTATTGGCACCCCCTCTTTTGCGTATTCCACTCCAGCTGTTGCTCTGTTTTTGTTGTTTACTTCTGCTTGTTGTTCTATGTTCGTAACACCTTTCGGCCCTTGTATGATCACCTTGTCCTCAAGGTGATAGTCTTCCTGTAATTGTGTCCAGTTCTCCCATGAAGTCTCATCGGGTGACAGAACTTGCCACTGCACCAACACTTCCCATGGAGCTCCGGTGTAGGGACGACGATGGTCGAGGATTGCCAGGGGGTACACTAGAGGTTGATCATTGAGAAATGTGGGAGGAAGAGTGAGTTCAGTTTGTCTTTCCGGAGATCCTCGAAATGATTTGAGTTTCTAGCAATGAAACACAGGATGTATCTTGGCTTCTGCTGGTAGCTTAAGTTTGTAAGCCATTGGGCCAATTCGTTCAATGATCTGGAAGGGGCCATAAAAGCGCTTTGCAAGCTTGCCTGAAACCGCTGGGGAACCTCACATGGATGTCTGTCGGTAGGGACGAAGCCGAAGAAGGACCCAATCACCCATTTGATATTGCACCTCACGTCTCTTACTATCAGCTTGTCTTTTCATCACTTTATGTGCCTTCAGAAGATTTTTGCGAATTGTTTGAAAAGTCGCGTCTCTGTCAACCAACAAATTTTCTACCGCCTCGATGTTGGATGTCCCAGTGATGTATTCCGGGAAATTGAACGGCTTCCGTCCAAATGTTACTTCGTAAGGAGTAGTACCTGTTCCCGCATTCCACGAAGTATTATGTGACAATTCAATCCATGGTAAGAGCTTCCCCCACCTGTGAGGTCGCCGGTGAGTGAAGGCACTCAAATATTGTTCAACAACCCTGTTCAGAGCCTCCGTTTGACCATCACTTTGAGGATGGTAAGCAGAGCTCATGCGAAGGTGCGTGTCTTTGGCCCTGAAGAGTTCCTGCCAGAACCTGCTAATGAAGAGTGGATCTCTATCTGATACAAGGCTTCGAGGGATTTCATGAAGTTTGACCACCATTTCAATGAATAATGATGCCACCATGTGCGCTGTGTGGGCTGTCGACAACATGCCTAAGTGAATACCTTTGGAAAATCGATCTACTACGACAAGAATAGTAGTGTTGCCGTGATAGGAAGACAGACCGAGGATAAAATCCAAGGAAAGATCCTCCCAGGGGCGATGAGGAACCGGAAGGGGGCATAGGAGCCCGGCCGTCTTCTGCGTTTCATACTTAGTTACTTGGCACTCCTGGCAGTTGGTGACAAACTGCTTAACATCTTCCCGTAAACCTGGCCAGTTGAGGTTTTCTGAAATCCGTGCCAAAGTTTCTGTAATTTTGGCATGGCCGCCTGTGGGTATCCTGTGGTACTATGTAAGCAAGGTGGAGAGAATTGGTATACCTCGAGGTAACCAAATACGGCCCACAGTCAACACGAGGTTATGTGTCATGAAAAAACCAGGGTGTTGAGTTGGATTTTCGATGATCTCTTGTTGGCGGCGACAGTAGTCAGAGTTGTTGTCCACTTGACGACGAAGCTCATCCAAAAAAGTTAAGGAGGGAACTGATAAAATCATGAACACAGAGGAGGGTTCCTGTTGCCGGGATAACGCATCAGCGGCCTGATTGTGAATGCTAGCGCGATACTGAATGCTATAATCGTATCCCATCAAGGGGGCCAGGTACTTATGCTGTTTCGGTGTCTGAATGACTTGGGTAAGTAATTCCTTGAGACTTCGATGATCAGTGATAATGGTGAAGTGCCGGCCGAGGAGGTATTGGCGCCATTTCTTAACGGTCGTGGTGATAGCAAACAGTTCACGAACATAAGTCGAAGCACGAAGGAGCTTAGGGGTGAATGGTTTGCTAAAGAACGCCAAAGGGTGGCCATTCTGAGAGAGGATCGCCCCCATGCCGACGCCGAACGCATCTGTTTCTATAGTGAAGGGAAGCTAGAAATTGGGTAATGCTAAGACTGGAGCCGTGGACAGAGCTATCTTGAGTTGTTCAAATGCTACTTGGGCTTGAGGCGTCCAAATGAATGGATCTTTGGTAGTGAGTTGCACCTCTGGTACATCAAGTTTGTTTTAAGCAATAGTAGTTTCGTTATTCTCTCATTTTAATTTTTTTATTCTAAATTTGCATTAAAAAGATTATTGATCAGGTGAAAATAGTTATGACTGTATTATCATTTCTATCTAGTAAGACTGATTAGATGTTTGAAATGTGTAACCAAAAAAATGTTTAGATTAAAGTTTGTAAATTTTTATTTAAATATTTTGTTTAATAAACTAAATTTGTAAAAAAAAACTTTATTAAACTCATTTGTCAATAAAAAATAACTTTCTTATTTATTAGGGATATATAATTAATCCAATAATTAAAAAAGAAAAAAGAAAAAATGAGAAAAGTCGAAGATTTAAACCCCAACTAACATTTACTCATAAAAAAACTTTAGTATTAATTTATTTTTGAAATCGAGTTTGAAGATAAAATTAAAACAAAATTTAACCCAAATATTTGGTTAGTTTTACTTTTTGAATTGATGGTTTGTGAAATTTAAACATAACCAATAAGCATAAATGACTTTTTAACACAAGCTTCATTTTTTTCTATTAAAATTTCTTACTTTCATCTTTACCAAGTATAGCCTAATAATGAATAAGGCAAAAGAAAATGATGATATTGCCTATATTTAAGGTTCCTTACAACGTGATCAATTAAACCACTATGGTAGTCATTAGCTTTATTGTCATTTTTGCTTCAAATTTCTGGATATGAAAAGTATGAGCAAATGCATTAGACCAATAGTCATTACCTTAATTGTCATTTTTGCAGTGCCTCTCAACATCTTCAGAGAGAAAAAGTGCACCAAAATAAAAGTAAAAACCAAAAAAGTGCACAAAATATCTCACAAAAAAGTGCACCGAATATCTTACAAAAAAACACTAAAGGGAAACGAGAAAAGAGACAGGTGAGTTGAATACAACAGCTAACACGATGTTCGAGACCCGCCACATGTACTGCCTTATCCACAATTATTATCCTCTGTTACGCTCCCCACGAATCCAATTCTACATTCAGACAAATATATCCTTTCTTTTTCATTAGAGTTGTTTTTAATTTTGATTTTAGTCTTCCGTTAGACTTATTCACGAATTTAATCTCTCAATTATGTCAAATTATGTGAATGTAATCCCAAGTCTAAATTTAAACATTATTGTTACAAATAAAATGTTAATTGTCATATGTTATGTTCTGATGAACGATAAATAAAAAAATGTTAGAATTAGTTTTTAGGTGCGTCTTTTTGTGTTCAATCAAAATATGACACATGATATTGAATGTTTTTTTGGACAATTGACATTCAAGTGAGCTTGAAAATCACATTTAAAGGATTTAATATAACTGAAAAATTAAATTCATAAATAAATTTAAAGAAAATTAAAATCAAAATTAAAAAAACTAAGAAGATAAAAATATAATTTTGCCTTAATTATTTACCCATCAAATAATACTTCAATCTCAAGCATAATGCGGTGTACGCTCTCATGGACCTTCGCCACACCCAATAATTTCCCCATCCTCAACTCACTATGAGTTTCTGTGAAGCAAAAGCAAAACCTATCGCAGCACGCTCTATCATCTCTCTCAGTAATGGCAACCACATTCACGTTTTTCCGACCAACCATGATCCGGGCCTCCGCTGGTTCTCCGGGCAGGCCCGACCCGAGCAACAGGAAGCCCGTTTCCTCCAATTGGTGGGCTCCGCTGTTCGGATGGCCCGCGGATCCGGACTACATCGGCCCATCGCAGAAGACGAGTTATCAATCGGATCCGGAGCGGGAAGTGGGCCCGGGCCGGCCCAGATCCAAATTCGCAGCGGGGTGCTTCACGGAGAAGAAGGCAAAAGAGCTGCGGAAGAAGACCGTGGAAACGTCGACGTTTCACGACATCATGTACCACTCCGCTATTGCGTCCAGGCTCGCGTCCGATGTTTCTAAAGGGTACGAGAAATAAATGTTTGTTTTCTAATTAATGTTTTCTACCCTCAGACTCACTCATCGTTGAATTTCGTTTTAATTTCTTTCAACTATGAACTAATGGCCTATTCATGATTTGGGACACACTGTAATTAACCTATGTGCGTGATTTGTCTCCTTATGTTCTATTAGTGTGGTTCTCTCTTCCTTTTTTTTTTTCTCTTTAATTTCTAATTTTGGTTTTACCTTCTTTAATCTTACACCAAGGTGAAGTGGAAGACGGATTTTATAATACAAAAAATTAATTGTGCAGTCAAATGTATTTTCTTTGTATGGTAAGGCTTTCAATGGTTTCTCCTTTTATAGCATGCACTTCAAATTCAGATCAATGAGATATGCTAAAAATGCAACATCTTGACAAGATGCTGCAATTTGGAATAGTAGTTTTTATATTTCAGTTTTATTTTGGACAGCCTTTTAATTTTCCAAGTAACTTTATGTCTCGATTAATTAATTCATATCAAATAGAATAGATCTATGTAGGAAAAGGAAGCTCACTCTAACCTGCTTTTATCAGGGGTTGGTTAATTTACTCTAAGTAAAAACAGGGTTAAGTCTATGATGCATCGTAGATTATTGATAGAATACTCCATGATTTATAGGAAAGTAGTAGTCTCCAATAATATTTTTTACTTCCGTAAGTCATTTAGTCCTAATTGTCTCTTTTGCATCACATATCTGGCCACATGCAAAAAGAAAGCTCAGTTGAAGAATAGTAAACTCATGAGGCACCAAAATTAATTAGCATAAAGTCTGCACAATATTCATATTGCAAGTTTTTTTTTTTTTATTTTTTATGTAAGAGTTGCCTTTCATTCAGAAACAGAGGCCAAAGGCCTAATATCTGCAAATACAATATTTTGTTTGATAAATAACTAAATTTGTCGCTATAGTGTGAGGTATTGATCCCAGATGAAAATTTTAAATTTAATATTTAAATGTGAAAAAAAAAATAACAAATTAATCCTACATATAATACATGTAATCTATATCAAAATAATTTGCAACGACCAAAAGGTTCATACAATAAAAATTGAAACTGCAAGCTTATCACTTACTAGTTTCTAAGAAAAAAAAGCCAGTGTGCGTTTTTTTAACCATTTATTTATATGGAATTGTAAATTATAAGTCATTCGTTTTTCAATGAATTTATATAATTTCACGTATTTGGATCTCTTTAAAGTATATATATCACTTTAGAGGAATAAGTTATGTATTTGAGATATCAGACTCAACCCCTGCCTATTTTTTATTTTTATTTTTAAAAGGAAGGGGCTAAAACCCCTAGATAAAATAACAACTAAGAACATTGAGGAAACACGATAGCCCGCTTGGTAATGATAAATTAATTATTACATAAGTACCGTTAGTTTTAAGCTTTTATAGTATAAAAAATAATTTATCTTTGGTCAAAATGAAATATGTATAAAAAGAAAATTTTAACCTTTTTAATGTTTGGAGTCGTTCTATGATGTAGCCTGCTTTTTCTAAACAAGTAACGCTATATAGTCTCAATATTTTTTAGTGATTCTTTGAATACTTCATAAAAAAGTATTACATAAAAATAAATATATTTAATGCCTTAATTTTTTAGAGGCTTATTTAATGTCTTAATAATAAGTAAAAAAATTATTTGCTAGATAGAAGAATTTGCAGGAAGATATTATAGAATGATTTATAATTATTGATTCCAAATTCATCGTTGAAACACATAGTACTGCAGATCTTCAATTGTTTCATGCTGAACCTGCATTCATGCGACCAAATGAACTAAAAATTTAGAAACACAAGTAACTATGCTAACTGTTGCCTAATATTTGTACATACATACAATTATTCTAAAGCCTGCCCCTAACTAAGTATCAATTGCTTAATACACAATTTACTCATTTTGTATAATTTATAGAATTATTTCCGACCAAATAGCTCAGAAACAAAAAACAAAATTGTCCTAAAAACTACTACTTATGTTGGGTAGGTTGAAGGTACACTGAAATCAAAGTCCCTTATACCATGTCACATGGGCTGCCTCCTGCCAAGGATAATATCTGCAGATGATGGATTTTTTCTTTTTCCCCGTTCCCAGCTCCATTATTGCACATTTAGTGCAGATATCAGATTCTTGTCAATCCCCATGAAGGCATCCTTTGAGTTGAAAGGGTGATATTTTATTATTGATAAATGTTAGATGTTAGTTGATTAGTTTTTGTTAGTAAAAAAAATAATTCGAATTCCCGACTTTTTTTTTTGTCGACCACCAAATCAATTATATATTTTTGGGTGATGTCCTCATTGTGATCAATAATTCATGAAGGAAATATGTTCGTGTTACATTCTTTCATCATGTAGTAGGGGCCACACTTTCTCTATTTTATAAAAATACTACCGCTTTCATAATTTAGAAATGCAAAGTCTGGTGTCAATCTGTCTCAATTTACTCACCTAATAAAACAAACAACGAATGAGACAATGAGCCGTATTAAAAGATTATACATAGACAAAACTAATTTCAATATCATATCGCAAATTTGTTTGGTACTACTGAGTACTGACATCTCTTTGGGGCAAAGCTATCTCTTCGTGGAAACTTGAGAAGTTGATCATGCTTGTATTAAGGATAGTTCAAATGGCATTTATGTAGTTTACGTCAAACGGAGTGGCATATTCAATTAACCATTCAATTAAAACCCAATGTTTGCACATGAATTCTCGACAACAAGAAGCTCACTCTCTCTATCTCTTCTCTCTGTGTGTGTGTTATGTGTGAATACACATGAAAATGCAGAAGTTCAAATTGCTTCTAGTGCTATTCTTCGCTACTTGCCACTCCTCTTTGTCCATCACAGATGGTAAGCTAGAACTTTTCATTACTCACCCGCTTATATACATTAAATGCATGTTAAATTAAGGGTATACATATTTATTTGGCTTTAAAAAATCATGCACCTCCGTTAGGCATGACAATGGAGCACGACAGACTTCTCATTTCCCCTCCCCCAACCCGATAAGGGTGGGTGTAGATTTACCCCCCATCCCCTCCTCTAATGGAGTCGGATTTTTTCGCCTCCTCCCCGACATACTTATAAAATCTCATACAAAATACAATTTTATAAAAAGAAAAAAATAATTTTAAATAATAATCACAACATATCTTTAGACTGTACATGATAATATAAAATTTAATCCAACGGTAGCATAAAATTCAATTCAATAATTTTAGGTTTAGTGTGTTATATATATGCAAGAATATTTTTATAAATTAATTATTAGCAGGACGAGTTCGAAGGCGGATTCAAGTCGGGATTAATAATCTCATCTCCAATCCCGAACCCAACTTTTGCTGTTGGAGAAAATTCGAACCCGACTCCTATTCCAATCAAAATCAGGGTGGGTCCGGAACGGACCTCATGGATTCGGGCCCATTGTCATGCCTAACCTCAGTTCTTCTTCACCTTTCAAAATGTTTAAGTGAGATACACTAAAGGACGGTAATATCTATTATAACTATATGTATAAAGGAAACAATGTATTTTTGGTGCATAAATTTTTAAATCAATTTTATTCTCATAATTACATTCATAAGTTATTATATTTATCCTTATAATTATCTTCACAAACTACCCATTAACTTTTATTATTTTTCTTTTTATTTAAAAAAATATGAAAAAACAGTTAGAATAAATTAATTAATATTTATGCAATAATAATATTTTGAGATAAAATAAAATATTAAAAAAGAATATAATATACGAAGAGTATTATCTCAAGAAGATTACGTTATGGTCATTGTGTTGGATCTGTATAACACATGACGATATCCTTAAAAAAAAAGTTATGCCAAAGACTACCTTAATTATATCAATCACACTATCTCACTTTTAATTTGTTCTCTTGGTTCTGTTTATTCACCCTGAAAATAGAATCGCAGGTAATACGTACGTTAACAATTTGGCATAATTAAATGCTGGTTTTATTTCAGGTTTGTTGCCAAATGGAGACTTCGAGGTTGGTCCAAAACCATCAGAGTTGAAAGGTTCAATAGTGACTACCCCCAATGGCATTCCACATTGGACAATCTCAGGAATGGTTGAATACATAAAATCAGGGCAGAAGCAAGGTGACATGGTGCTGGTTGTGCCTCATGGTACCTATGCTGTTAGGCTTGGCAACGAAGCTTCCATTAAGCAGAAGATCCAAGTTGTGAAGGGCATGTTCTACTCATTAACATTCAGTGCCTCACGCACTTGTGCTCAAGAGGAGAAGCTCAACGTGTCAGTGGTGCCATCCAATGAGAAGAGTGATTGGGGAGTGTTTCCCATTCAAACTATGTATGGAAGCAATGGTTGTGACTCTTATGCATGTGGGTTCCGAGCAGATTACCCTCGAGTGGAAATTGTGATCCATAACCCTGGCGTGGATGAGGATCCTGCTTGTGGTCCTC
Source organism: Glycine max (assembly GCF_000004515.6). Lineage (NCBI taxonomy): Eukaryota > Viridiplantae > Streptophyta > Magnoliopsida > Fabales > Fabaceae > Glycine > Glycine max. The sequence goes on from NC_038244.2 coordinate 17,035,508, forward strand.
TTATTGATTCTGTTGCCTTGAAACTCTTGCACTCACCCAAACGAACTAGAGGTCAATTCTCTATCTCATTCATGAATGATAATGCTCATCTCCACAACCAATCAAAACAACAATAGATGCACTAAAAAAATAAAATTTTCATGATAAAATCATATCTAGCAAGTTTTCTTATTGATTAATGATGTGAAAACCATTACATTGACCATATTTGAAAATTAGACTAGGTTTAATCATATTTTTTATCTTATTATTTTATATTTTTTTCATCTTCCTGTAATTTATTTATTTTTGTTTTAGTCTTTATAAAATATGTCTGTCTTATTTTTTCAATGATGAAAAACAAAATAATATAAATATATTTTGTAAGAATTAAAACGAAAAAAAATTACAAAAACAAAAAAGTTAAATTATAGGGACAAAAATATATTTAAATCTTTAATTAATGAAAATAAACTAGAAGAAATAAAGTCTTGCTATTATTCTAAACGTTTAAGATATAGTCCTTTTTGTCATTGCAACATATCCATCTTAAAGTTTATCAAAGTAAACATTTTGTAATGTGGGTGTAGACAATTTGTTGAAGAATGGAAACTTTGAAGAGGGTCCATATGTGTTTCCCAAAGAATCTTGGGGGGTTCTAATTCCACCTCACATAGAGGATGCCTACAGTCCTTTGCCAGGATGGATGGTTGAGTCTCTCAAGGCTGTGAAGTATATTGATTCTGATCACTTTGCTGTGCCTGAAGGAAAAAGAGCTATTGAGCTTGTAGCAGGGAAAGAGAGTGCAATTGCACAAGTGGTCATCACAATAATTGGTAAGGTTTATGACCTTACTTTTGTTGTGGGCGATGCCAACAATTCATGTGAAGGTTCCATGGTGGTAGAAGCATTTGCTGGTAAAGATACTATCCAAGTGCAATATCAATCTAAGGGTAAAGGAGGGTTCATTAGAGGCAAGCTTCGATTCAAGGCTATGTCAACACGCACACGCATCAGATTCCTAAGCACATTTTACACCACCAAGAGTGACAACACTGGTTCACTTTGTGGACCCATAATTGATGATATAAGATTGCTTAGTGTGCGTTATTCTTAATATGCTTGATCAAATTGCACATAGCTAGTGCACTCGGAAGTCAAAACACACGCTACAATCCTTATTCAAAATACAATAATAGTCTTTTGCACTACATCTAGTGTACACCTCTGTTGAAGACTAAGAGTAGAATGTTCATGATGATAATTGATACATCTAAATCCTAATTAAAAGGGGGGAAGAAGAGATTGAGGGAGTTGTGAAAGTTGAGAATTATGAAAACATATATTTCTTCTTATAATATCTATCTATAACTATTATAAATGCAATTATTCTATTTTGTGTATATATTTCTTAGACGATTTTGTTCTTTAACTAATTCAGAAAACTATCTTTAAAGTAGATAATTATTATAAAAAAAACAACTCCTCAAACATGATAGACGGATATTTACAGGGACGAATGCAAAGGGAGCCGCCTCGGGCTTTAGCCCCCCTCCCTCTTCTTTAAATAATTTATATAATATTTTTTTTAAAAAAATATTATTAAACTCACTCAATTGACTTGAATCTGACCTACGATTCAGATCCAGTCTTACTGAAATCAGATTTATAATATATATAATAACAATTAATAATAATATAATTCTGTAGAAGCGAATAACACAAGAAATAAAATTTTAAAAAATTTAAAAAACTTTTCTTAAGACTAAAATATTTTTTATCGTCTAATGAATGTAAAGGGTCAAAGGATGAGAAAAACATATTTCTTTAAAAAATTAAAAAATAGATTTAAAGTTCTTTGTCAGTTAAACAAAACAAGCATACAAGAGAATTATATTGGTTTGTCTCAACTATAAGATTACATCCGATGGTTGATAATCACCAAGTTTTCATTAACTTATCAAAGTATTGTTCATTGTCACTTCTAGCTCTTTCACTTACAAGTTCTAACTCAAGTTTGACTTAAGACCAATATTCTTTGTTCTTGTCGACTTTAAATAAATCAACAAGATTTGTTAGAAGTTTGCTTACTAACTAAAGTATGATTGTTTAACATATCGATATATCACTCAACACTTTTAATCTTCTTTCTCAAGATATACAAGGTATTTTGAGAACTTAGTATCTTTACAAGAATTTACAAAAAAAAAAAAAAAACTTTACAAGAAAGAATGATTTGTGTGGATTGTTTGTGTCTTGTTTCTTTAAAACTTATTCTATGTATATATCCTTCATCTCTAAGTATATGTTGTCTCTCAATGGTTGAATTCTTCATTTTGTTCTTCGTCTAAGATTTTGAGTCCATTGAAACATTTAATGTTTGCATTAAATGTACGTCCCTTCCTAATACAAAGTTCATATTGATAGGATAATGTGTTTTATACATTAGCATAAAAATAATTTATTTCATCGTAGTAGGTCTACAACAACTAAATGCACATTTTGATAAGAATTAGTGTTAGACATGACAAGAAAATCCGTACCCGTGGGTACCCGCCCGAATCCTTCTCGACTTTGACGGGTAATACCTGAGTTGACCGGGTATGGGTTCGGGTTCGGGTTTTCCCCCGATAACCAAAAGTCGGGTACGGGTACGGGTATGGGATTACTAGACCCGTCCCGAACCCGAACCCGCCCTGCCACTTAAAATCTTTAGAATTTTTTAATCAAAAGGCATATAATTTTTATTACTAATTAATTTTATTTTAGAATTTTTACATAATTTAATATTATTTTCTTAACTATTTATGTAGACACACGCGTTATAATAAATTTATTGATATATAAGTAGTTAAAAATAAATGTTTAACAATCAATTTATTTTTTTCTAAAATCAAATTTTTAATATTTTTTTACAAAAAAAAAAATATTTTTTTAAATGGTGTGTGGAACGGGGTTGGGGATACCCAATCCCCGACGGGTACGGGGATGAGACAATAAACTCAAACCCGTCGGGTATCGGGTACGGGTATGGGAATATGTTGAGGAGTCGGGGTAAGGGGTTGGGGAGACAATACCCGTACCCAACCCGCCCCATTGCCATGTCTAATTAGTGTCTTTTAAACTATGAACTTCATTTATTCTTCATCGAAATTTGATAAATCCTAAAAGAATATTTAATACATGAAAGAATCTCAAACAAACAAAAAAAAAAGTCTTAAATACACTACTTTAATGTTATGTTAGATCATCTTATAAGTGTATTGTCTGAAAATATCATATGCACAAAGACAACTCACGATCTCATAGTATATCAAACATAACTTTTATCATTTATATTTATTTATATCTAATTAAAATAATTAAGAATCTGATTCATTTTTAAAACATAAAAATCTTTTATCTTAACAACTTATAGTAAAAATAAAATTAAATAATATACTAGTTAGTATATAATAATATATTAATTAATAATATATATTGCTTCGGGTTAAAATAAAATAATATATATTTTAAAAATTCTGATAATTAATTTCATTGATTATATATTAATCTTTTTTATACTAAAAAAATACTAATTTTGTAATAATATATCCTGTCATTGATTATAATTTAACATATATCATCAATTGTTATGATTTATGTTGCCTAATGATGTTTTTATATTATTATAAGTGTTTTATATATATATATATATAAATATTAACATTATATTATAAATATAAACATGTTACATATAGTTGCTATAATATTTGAAGACTTTTGTTATTATTATATATTGATGTGTTTGTTTCTTTTTATATTGTAAGATTATTATTGTGAGTGATGTTTGATTGTTATTGTGTTGTGAGATAATTTTTTTTAATACTTAAAAAAATTATGAGTTATAAACACAAGTATTTTTTTATAATTTGAAAAAAAAATAATTTTACGTATAAAACTAATAAATAATTTTATAAAAGATACTATTTATTAAATATTTATTTTTTAGAGATTAGATATTTAAATAGTCAAAATAATAAAAAAAATCATCCAACCCCCATTTGATGGTTGCTTGGACCCGTCCCTAGTTATTCATATTTTAATTATTTTTTTTTTTAAAATATATTGTTGGTTTAAGTACGAAGTGCTTATTTCAAAACTAGTATATAGAAGATCAATCTTGTTTAAGAGTTGTATTAACAAAGAGTTATATTTGTGTGTATATTTTTCAATCAAACTAGTAATTTTGGAAAGTTATATATATATATACCCCCCTAAAAATCATAGCAAAATTTATATAAAAATTACAAAAAAATTAAAAAAATCGTAAAAAGAATTTCCATGAAAATCAACAAGAAAAGTCCATAAGAAAAAAAAAACACTATAGGTTTAACTCTTTAAGTTATATTATACAAAATTTCCTACTCTATTATTTAATTATTCTGGTTTAAATAAAATTGCTCTACTTTTGCAAGTAATTTTTCTTGAAAATTTAGTGTGTTTGGAGGAGGGATTCAGGAGAATAATGCTTTTGTTTGGGTAGTGTATTTAAAAGAAATTTAAAATTCTAGTAATTTTAAATTCTCCTAAAAAATTATAAAATTGAATTTCTCTCTCGCACGTCTTCTCTCGCTCGCACGTTCGGTCTCTCTCACTCCGCACGCTCTCTCTCTCTCTCTCTCCCTCTCGCTCCGCTCACTCACTCTCGGTGGTTCTTCCAGGTTTGTTGATTCAATTTGTGTTCTGTTCTTGATTTCGTTATTTGTGTTTCGATTTTGTTTTCCTTGCTTGATTTCATTGATTTGCAATTCTCTGTATGTGTTTTGATTCAATTAGTTGCTTCTATTTGCATTTCTCTTTTGCTTGATATCTGTCTTAGTGCACGTGTCTTTGCTTGTGTGTTTTTTCTTCTTTCACCTGCTCGTGGTTGAGAGTTTTTTTTTTTTCTCTTTCGTGAGTTCAATTTTTGTGCTTGCTCTGTCTATTGTGATTTCCTTCTGTTTCGGTCCCTTTTTTTTTGTATTTGATTTTTTTTCTCCTTATTTGATTGTGCAGTAGCAAGTTGTCTATTGCTTGATCTGTCTAAATGGTAAGTGTCAGTTGAGCACGTCATTGAATGGTTCATTTGCTTCTTCGTTTTTGAATAACTGAATGATTAACTTGCTTTTTTTTTTTTAATTCCATTGTCATTTTGTGTCTGATAATTTGTTTCTAACATTTTTCCTAATGTGTCTGATTTAAACATCAATTCTTTTTGTTACTATTACTATTTTTTTATTTGATCTTATATTTTGAACTGTTCCAGAAATACAGAAAAGAAGACTTGTACATATTTTAATTAGTCATCTGATTGCAGTCAAAGTTCTGCCACCTAGTGTTGTATTCTGTCGTTACCATCTGGTTTGGTTCGGATTGTGCAATTTTTTGAGAAATCCGAACCGGTGAAAGTTGATTGGTTTGGAATTTATTTCCCCCCAAATCCAATCCAAATCGACCTGTGAACAGCCTTGTGTTGGCCCATTGTACTACAAAACAAACCAAGTACTCCCTCCAACAATTCTTGTTGTGTCATCCACACGCAGTGAGTGTCATTGTGTTTGTGTTATTCTTCTTCATTACTCCCAATGAAACGTGGCTACCAAGAATCTCACTCAACCTCGTTAGGTCCACCACAATCCAGAGCTAGACATGATCCTCAAGGTAAACTTTTTAATGCCTTTTGCAGTACCGCATTTGTTGTTTTTTCATTTCACCATTTTGGAGGGTATGTGGATCAGGGTTAATTTGTTTTGACACTTTAGGTTGGTTGAATTTTTGAAGCGGATGAATGGGGTTATATAGGGAAAGTTTTGAGGCTTTTTGAATTGGTCATTGGTTTGTTCTAGAATACGGAGTTAACAATTGATAATTGAATGAGAATGAAAGTGCACCCTAATTTTGTAATATTGGGTTACAGTTTGTGAATTGAAGTTAAAAGTATAGGTTTTTATAGTTATTGACTGCATAATGAACAAGCAAAGTTGGTGGCATATTTGATAAAAAAAACAATATTGCAATGAATGTTGTTGAATTAAATGTAAATGAAGTTCACAGTAATTTTGTGATACTAAGTTTTAGTGTGGAAAGAATTTTTATGATTCGTGGGAAGTAGTCAAGTAGAGGCTTTCTATCTACTTCTCAAGGTTTTAAAAAGAAGTCCACAACCGCAATTTTGGTTGCAAGGCATGGTTTTTGGGGTTCTGACATCTGTGACCACAATTGAGGTTGCGTCAAGTGCATTTGTCTGCAATTTTTTATAATATCAAGAATTTCGATAAACCATGACAATGATAGCAATTGCTTTTCTTGTGGAAAGATGATAAGGGTTTGTGGTTCTTGTGTTTGTTTGTTTCATTTGATGCATTGTATTTAGGTAGTGCACACTTTCTTGAGGATGAAAGCACGAAGATATTTGCTCGGAAAGTAGCTGATCATTACAGTGCAAGATCCAACCAAACTTTGGAAGAACGGGAGGCTAGTCCTATAATTCACTTGAAGAAACTCAATAACTGGGTATGTGTTGTATTCTTTAATATATGATTTGTTTCCCAAGGGGTATTACATGATTGCTGATTAATTGCTTTGTCAAATTTGTCATTTAACAGATTAAGAGCGTCTTAATTCAGCTTTATGCTCGTAGAGGAGATGCAGTACTCGACCTCGCCTGTGGCAAGGTCTTCATGGTTTTCAGTTGTTTATATACCAAAAGTCATTCCCAGTTTCTTGGCTAATCATCCTTTTTTTTCATAATGTTTACCAGGGTGGTGATCTTATCAAATGGGACAAGGCCAAAATTGGATATTATGTTGGTATTGACATTGCTGAAGGCTCAGTAAGTATTACATCTTGTCATAATTGTCTGCACTGGTTTTCCTTTTCTGATCATTTCCTTAGTCACTTCCATCAAATCATACTAAGATGCAGTTGAATCTGGCTTATTTAACACAAGCAATAAAGTTATTTCTAGGCAACAATTAAGGGTACACTTGTTGCCAATGAAGAGCCAATATGTGCATTCTTCTTCATGTATCCTTATTGGATATGTATCCGATATCGAGACTCTCAAACATAGTAGCAATATGGAGGGGTAGCAGAGTGGAGTGGTCCGGTACCACTATGGGATTCAAATAGTGGAGGAGGTTTCAATAACAGCCAATTGCAGCTTTTGAGCATGCTATAGTGGCACTACCAAGATATAGGCTTCAAAATCCCATTTTTTTCCTTTATTCTATTCTTCTTCCTTTAGACTTCCCAGTCAGTTAATATTTCAAAGTTAGTTAATATTTCTTTTATATCACAACTGAGTCATTTGTTTGTTCATAGTAGAGTACTACAGTTTATACTTCACTATTTCTATTTCAAATTGTAAAGAACCTGATAAATATTTTTATATGATAAGAACCTTAGGAGAACCACTGGACAAAAACTAGCCATTGTAGTTGGAGAGCCTATGGTCATATAAACCACACACCAAAATTCCATACTTCCAGTGTGGGACTCAAGTTCCATACCTTGCAACTAAATCCTAACATTATGTCTTTGCTAGTGGTAGTAAATTTGCCATTGCAGCTATATATTTCCCTGACTTTAGTGGATGAACTTATAATTATATTTTATAGCTAAAATCCATGTTGTTACATGGTGAAACATTTTATACCTTGTCATGTCAACCTATTCATATTTATCATGTGTGTGTCCTCACTGAATTCAACAATCTTTCCAGATCAAAGACTGCAGAACACGTTACAACGGTGATGCTGATCATCATCAACGACGTAAAAAGTTTACATTTCCTGCTCGCCTTATATGTGGAGATTGTTATGAGGTGATTAGCATTTATGTCCTTCGAAAATAAAATTCTATGCATTAGGATTGATAATTAGATCCCAAAAGTAAGATTTAACTTACTAATGTTTTGAAGTGCACTTAACGCTTCATCTCTATTCATTCTTAATAGTTTGTTTAAGAACAAATTAAAAAGGGAATGAAAAGGATAGATATATATGAGATTCACAACTAGGTTTTAAAAAATGGTTTGCAACTGCAATTGTGGCCATAATGTCAGAATCTTTTGGGATTCTATGACTACATCGCAATTGCTGTTGCATTAGCTGCATTTGTCCACAATTTTTTGCAATACCAAGGATCACTACAAAAACTGCAATCACAACTGCAGTTTAAACTTTTGATTCACAGTCTCTTCTCTTTCCTTCATATTCATTCCCCTCAAAATCACATTATTCAAAGTAAATGTATTTTAACAAAGTTGAAGCAGAAGATTTTGACACGTTACTTATGCATCTATGTCAATAATTATTCATCAAGTAGATCAAATTTTTAGGGTCTGTTTGTTTCCTTTTCTTAAAAATTTTTTTTATAAAAAAACTAGAACAAAAACAAAAAACGTGTTTGGTAAGAGTAGTTTTTTAAACTGTTTTAAAACATAATACCTCCCAGTTTTTAAAATAAAATACAAAAACAGAATGTCTCTAAGTTGATTTCATTTTAATATGTTTTCAGTTTCTATTGCTCATGTTCTTCCTTACATTCTTCCATCTTCTTTTCCCACTTCTGTGCTGTTGTCTAAAAGTTAGTTTTTTGAAATTTTGTTTATAAAATAGTTTTTGAAAAACAGAAAACAAAACACAATAAAATGCACTCTTAGTTTTCTCTGGAGAAAGTGATCTACGGATCTTCAGCTTCAATACCATTTTCTGTATTTTGTTTAGATTTTCAGAAAAGGCCTAATTGTTCATATCATTCGCAATTTCAGGTTCGCTTGGACAAAGTTCTTGCAGATGATGCTCCTTTTGATCTTTGTAGTTGCCAGGTAAATAATACACTTGAATTAATTATATATCATCGATGCATTTATGCAGAAAAAAAATTGATGTGTACAGCTAGAAAATATAATATCTTTAGAAGTGGCCTCTCCAAGTAGCTACCTTGTTTTTTGCATTTTAATTTTGGCCCATACATTCTTGTTAATAATCCATGTTTTTCTTTCGTTGCATTTAAGATTATTTATTTGGCATCTAGTTTTGTTCTTGGAAAACCATTATTCTGCTACAGCTACCCTGATACAAATTAAGAAAAATGTAATTTAGTGATATGTCTACCATTTATATTCTTGATTATTGCCTTTTTTCCCATTGAATAAGCAAAACCACCATACTTTTTGTCAGCACAAGCAAACCACCTTGCTGTTTACACTCTTATTGTCTCGACTCTCTACAAATTATGAACTTCTTTCCATCTTGAAAGTGTAAGTTGGTTTCTAGTCTGCTGAACTTTTTAAATGCTGCAGTTTGCATTGCATTACTCATGGTCTACAGAGGTCCGCGCCCGGCAAGCATTGGCCAATGTGTCAGCTTTGCTACGCCCAGGAGGCATTTTCATTGGAACTATGCCTGATGCCAATGTGATTATCAAGAAGCTTAGAGAAGGTTTTTCTTGTACATTCAATAATGTAATGATAAATAATTATATTGTGCAATGCATTAGCTAAAATATGAGTATCAAAGATTCATATGCTTTAATATAAGTGGGAATTTCGTTGGGTATGTGTATGATAGACCTTTTTTGTCATTCCTGATTAGAGATACTATTTTCACTGTGAATTTGTAGCTGAAGGATTAACTTTTGGAAACAGTGTCTATTGGGTGCGTTTTGATGAAGAATTTTCTGATAAGGTAATTTTGTTTTCATGACCCTGTTGCTTCATCATTTCTTTGTTAATGTGTGGAACCTCTATAATTTTGGAAATGACTTTGTGAATTCTACTTACCTGAAATTCTCCTTGTGTGATTCAGAAATTTAAATCTTCCAGCCCTTTTGGAATAAAGTACACGTTCCATTTGGAGGTATCATCTCTCTTTGGTGTTCTTTTTTTCTTAACACCAAGTAGCTGTTTTCCCATAACATAAAGTTGATGTCAAATATCAATGAGAAGTATGATTGTTTGCATGCATGAACCTAGAGAACCTTTATGTAACAAGTGTTATGATGTTATCATTCAAAGAACATGTCTCTTAGAGCCTTTTGAAACTTGCATACTGTTGATACCTGTGCTATCATTTAAGACGCGATGTCTTGTTTCAGGATGCTGTTGATTGTCCTGAATGGATTGTCCCCTTCCACATATTCAAGTCATTAGCTGAAGAGGTATGTATCACTGTTTTTGAAACAATGCCAAATTTCTAGCTTTTCTAGGATAAATATTTGATTGCAAGGATTACTCATTTAAACTTATCGTTTACAGTATGACTTTGAGCTTGTTTTTGCGAAGAACTCGCACGAATTTGTACACGAGTATATGAAAAAACCAGAATTTGTGGAGCTCATGCGAAGACTCGGTGCATTGGGAGATGGCAACCAAGATCAAAGTAACCCTTTGTGCCTACTCTATCTTTTTAATTCCCCCAAACTTCATTGAATATTATTTTGGCTCTCTTTGTCATGTGAAAGCCCATTTTCACCTCTCCTGGTTAAGGGGAAGCCTAGTAATGTAGTACGTGTGTATATTTCTATATCAGGCACACTCTCAGCTGATGAATGGGAGGCAGCATATTTATACATGTCATTTGTATTGAGAAAGGTAAGTAACAAGCACTTGAGTTGGCTGGCTCATGTTATTAAAAATGAAAATTTTCCAGTCCTCCTTTATCTTGAGAGAAAGGAAATGGAAATGACTAAGATAGAATAGAAATTCCAAATTTTCATTCTACTTGTGAGGAGAAATAAGAAGGAAGAAAGTGTTTTTGAGTCTCATAAAAAAATTCCCTCCTGGGGGAATGTTGCATTTCATTTTTTTATTTTATTTTATTAAATTACATTTTTAATAACAAAAGATAATAAATAATTTGTTAAGAAAAAAATGACTAGTATATAGTAAAAAGTTTAATTTTTTGGTTAAATTTATTTTTTTAGTTAGTATAAAAAGATTTTTATATAATTTAAATTTATTTATTCATTTCTCCCCACTATTCTATTCATCCAAACCGAGTTTTATTATGTACTCACTCTCCTTAAAAGATAGACACATCACATATAGTTATTTCCCCCTAATTTATGTAGTAATTTTAAAAATAAAAAATAAGAGGAAAAACTGCTAAATAAAGATAAACTGTAAGGAGGTAGGAATTATAACCTGTAAGAATACTAAAAATTTGCTTGTTGATTCTAATGCCACCATTGTCAACATCTTGTTCTTTAAAATATTGTTACAAAAATAGCTGAAATGTTTTTTGTTTTTTTTTTATCACACAGCGAGGTCAACCTGACAAAACCCAATCAAGTAGCAGAAAGGACCGAGGGTCGATGCATATTTCAGAGGAAGACATCATGTACATTAGCACTGATTAACGTGAATAAGAAAGAAACAACCAATCACTGATTTTTCTACAATGTGCCAATATCATTGATCTCACAACCTTGAGATCCAGCAAATTTTTTTTGCTGCGTTGAATTTTTTAGATCCACTATAAATAATTGAAAACAAATTTTCTGCCTTCGAATTTGTGTTAGCTTAGCTTCTGGATTAGACTTATGGCAGTTTATTTTTAGCAAACTCCCTCACACTAATATATCCTTCCCTGTTCAAGCAGATCATAATATTAGTGAATATTAAAAAAGTATCCATTGGCACAGGTTTTTATTTTTAGAGTCCTTTTAGAACCTAGCCAATTGCGATTTTCTTCAATCCAAATTAGATTTTGATTATGATTATGTGTGTTGATCTTTAATATTATTTTTAATATATAGGTTATGTTCAAGTCTTGTCCAACTTACATTGGCAGTGTCTACGAGAACAACTACTAAAAACTTGCAAGATAGTGCTAAAAAGATTTGGATTCTCCCTTATTAATTAACATGATTATATCACGTTAGAAAAAAGACAGAGAATTTGTGGATTTACATTTAGTTGTGGTTTTTATTATAATTGTTGCATTTTTCTCCCATATGTCATGAGTTCATTGTCATGCTAGTTATTAATATTAACATTTTTTTTCCAGTTTTTTTTATTTTTATTTTTTTAAGGTGAAGGAAGACAATCTTCTGTACCTTCTCTAGCATTGTTAAATTAAAAAAGTCGTTTTAGGAGTGATATTGAATTAGAATTTTAATAGAGTTTTTTAGCATAAAAAATTCTGTGGACTTTAAAAGATTTTTTTAAAAGATTTTTATGATATAAATTTTGTAATTTAAATTTTAATAAATTTATAATAAGATTTGAAAAAAATCTATGAATTTATAAATTTTAAAGAATTTCATGAATTCATTTGATTCAACTTTTGAACACAATAAACCCTATTCAATGGATAATTGAACCTAGGAAATTAGGTTTTTATCAAGTTTGTAAACATTGAAAAAGTGAATCAAATTTTTTTATTGACTATTGAAGGCAGTTAAAATTGATTCCCAACGTGTATCGCCATACCCAAAAAAATCTTCAGTTGTAAAGAATTCTGACACCAAAAGCAAAGCAAAATTGGTTTTATGCAACTCTCCTCTCACATGATTCAATTCAAATCAGTCTTAATGGATTAATGTGACTCAATTAATTGAAATACGTGAGTAAAAATCAAAACCAACCAGAAAATACAATTGGCTTAAAAGTATTGGTTTCATGAAAAACAAAAGAATTAATTACTTCAATCAATCAGATTCAATAACTATTAGGTAAAATTGGAAGATCAATTATTCAAAGCATATAGAAAAATAGCTTATTCATTAGATATAAATATTTATAGGAATTTCTTTTTTATATTGATAAATTAAAATCACTTTAATGGAATTAGTTGAATTCAGAGGAGGGAACAACAGTTACAGTACGTGGTGTAAAAGCCACAACGTGGCAGCTTAGGGACCGTTACGTTTCCCTCCGTCTAAACAAGTTCTAAGCTACGCCGTGGGCGTAAACCAAACTCCGAATCACGTTAGTGGCACTAAGTAAACCCCCAGGGCGCACGTTAGAGAGAACCACCTCGTAGGAAATATGTTAGTTGATGTTAAGGAAAGGCGCGAATCCCATGATTTTGTTCAAACCTTCATCAGCTATGCGATTGTCTCCTTGTGCGAACACCACTTCAATGAGTTCCGGATCGGGTTCACTTTTGTGGTTCCGGAAGGGTCTTCGGATCCATGACAACCCCGCTCTCGAAGTCGCTTCGCGTGGAGCCTCTCATCTCTACCCTGTCTTTGTCATCGACCCGCATTTCATGGAACCCGACCCGAATTCTTCCGCACCCGGATCCTCTCGCGCGGGTCTGAACCGCATCAAGTTCTTGCTGGAGTGCCTCGTTGACCTTGACCTCAACCTCAAGAACCTTGGCTCAAGACTTTTGATTCTCAAGGGTGACCCTGCTGAAGTTGTCATTCGATGCTTGAAGGAGGTAACCGTTATCACCATCCAATTAATACTCTTTCCCTTCTATTGTTTGCAAAGTTTAAGCTAGTTATTTTATTTCTGCTTGTTACTCACTTCAGTTGCATGTTAAAAAGCTATGCTTTGAGTACGACACTGAACCGTATTATCAGGCTCTGGATGTTAAAGTTAAGGTAATGTTGTTTACTTCAGATCATGTTTTTGTCATTTGAGAAGCTAAGTCCTTGGTGATTAAAGGGCGTGTTGGGGAGTGATTATTGACTTATTTTTAGTTGGTATGTTTTGAGTGTTGACAGAACTTTGCACTTGCTGCTGGAATTGAGGTTTTCTCTCCTGTAAGTCATACACTCTTCAATCCCACGGATATCATAGAGAAGGTGAGTTTGAAGCTTTAACTAATAATCATCTCAATTTATTAAGGCTTAAATATGTTTTTAGTTATTATAAAATGAGCAAATTTTTTTATTTATTCTATGTAAAATTACTATTTGGTTTTGACCCCTTCAAAATCTGAAATGGCTGTTATTGGTTCTTAACGTTCATGTTAAAGTAGATTAATATCATTCATTTTAGAAATTTAGAAAAATAATTTAATGTATCACATGCTGATATGGTACCATTGACATTAGTGAGTGCTATCTTTGATGGTTACTTGATATTTTGCTGAGCTCAAGTTGATTACGGGTGTCGGTTGTCACATTCACATAATGGTTACTTGATATTTTTTTGAACACAAGTTGGTAAGGAGTGTCACATAATAGTACGAATCGAAGACAATGATTTCAAAATTTTTGAAGGATGAAAACCAAATAAAAAAAATTACAAGGTCCAAAACCAAAATTCACTATTCACAAAAAAAAAAACAAAATTCACTCATTTTACGTGAACAAAAATATATTCAATCCATTTATTATCTATTGGTTAAATTTTATCATTTTTATTCTTTCAAATGAATAGATTTTCCTCCTATCTTTTTGCCAATTATTCATTTACGGTTGGATTCCTTGGTCATTCATTGTTATTGTTGTTGTTTTGATTATGTTAACTCTTGATCAATTTCTCTTTGTTCTTGTTCTAAATGCCACACAAGAATGGAGGGAAGCCGCCGCTTAGTTATCAATCGTTTGTCAAGCTTGCTGGGGAACCACCATCTTCTCTCTCTACTGTGTACTCTTCACTTCCTCCAGTTGGCAATCTTGGAAGTTGTGATATTTCTGAAGTTCCAACAATCAGAGATCTTGGATATGGAGATGCTGAACAGGTGCGGGTGCTATATTTCAGATTATATCCCTTCTTGAGCACCTAATGAGAAAATTTATATTCATTCAGGATGAGTTCTCTCCTTTCAAAGGTGGTGAGTCTGAAGCATTGAAGAGGTTAGATGAATGCATGAAAGACAAGGTACTTTCTACATCCTAGCATTAAAATATAACAACTATAGTCTATAAGCTCCATACTGTTAATAGTTTTTTTAAGTGGTATCATGCCTTAGATTCTTATTTTTATGATTTTAGAAGTGGGTGGCAAACTTTGAGAAACCCAAGGGTAATCCATCTGCATTTCTTAAGCCAGCAACAACTGTTTTATCACCTTATCTGAAAGTAAGTCAAAACCTGCAACACTTGAATTGTTTAATATGGCCATTTTGTTTGATGGCACTATTAGTATTAACCACAAATGAATTAGGATCTTTTCTACATTTTTTCCTTTCGCTAACTTCCTTGGCAGTTTGGTTGTCTCTCCCCCAGATATTTCTACCAGAGTATTCAAGATGTATATAAAAGTATGCCGAAGCATACATTACCTCCCGTTTCTCTTATAGGACAGGTCGTGCTATCTCCTGAAGTTAGTACTGTATGGTTTTTGGAGCTCTACTTTGAGGAAACTGAAGCTATTGCCTTGTTGGCTTGTGCAGTTGTTGTGGCGAGAATTCTTTTACACGGCTGCTTTTGGGACTCCAAATTTTGATAGGATGAAAGGCAATAGGATATGCAAGCAGGTGAGATTAGAATAAGTTCTTGCTAATGCATTGACCTAACACTATTTACTGACTAGAATTGTACATTAGAACATGAAATACCTCTGCATCTAAACATAAAGATATGACAATCTAGCTCATTATGTTTAAGCTTTTAAGAGTATTTATTTTGACTAATCTCCGAATCTTGGTCTATTATTATGAGGTTGATATCAGATTAATACCACTTTGTTAAAGCAAATGTGACACCACTTAATTATTAACTTATTATAGATGTTATTTAAAATACATTGTAGATTCCTTGGAAGGATGATGATAAACTGCTGGAGGCTTGGAGGGAGGCTAGGACAGGATTTCCTTGGATTGATGCTATCATGGTTCAGGTTTGGGTTTGGGTTTTGACATCCTCTTCCAAATGAAGCAATGAGAAACAGTTCTATTACTTTGAATTTGTATACCTTCAAATTATTCTGCCTCGGTACTTTTTATCTGCCTTCTCACTTAGGAACTGCATTTATCATTTCATGTTGTAGCTACGCAAATGGGGTTGGATGCATCATCTGGCACGGCATTCTGTTGCATGTTTTCTAACTCGAGGCGATCTGGTATAATGACTGATAGTAAAAGCTTGCCAAATTATTCATACTAAGTTATTCTATACTAATATTTGTTGTTTATGCTGCTGACAGTTTGTTCATTGGGAAAAAGGACGAGATGTCTTCGAGAGGCTTCTGATTGATTCAGATTGGGCAATTAATAATGGAAACTGGATGTGGCTTTCTTGTTCATCTTTCTTTTATCAGGTATGAACTATACTGTGTTACAAGTTCTGAATTTTCCGTGGAAAGTGGCTAAATCTTCTGTTTCAGAGGTTGAATCCTGAATATTCCACTGACCTGTTATCTCATATATTGTCTATCATGATCAGTATAATCGTATTTATTCTCCAACTACATTTGGTAAGAAGTATGACCCTAATGGCGACTATATTAGGCATTTTCTCCCAGTCTTAAAAGGTATGCTATAAGTTCCCACCTCATTGGCTCATTTCCATCATGTTCTATCATCTAGTCAGTTTTTGTTTTGAACAAATATTAGAACTTAGAACCGAACGTCTTTGAGCAGATATGCCCAGGGAGTACATTTATGAACCCTGGACGGCTCCTAAAAGCATTCAGACCAAAGCAAATTGCATAATTGGCAAAGACTACCCAATGCCAGGTCAGTTCGACCTTTTAGGTTACTGTCAATTTCATTGGCTTTCAACAATGAGTCATATATATCGATCCTGCTGTGTTCTATACACAAAAATGGATTTCTTTAGTTTGGATGAGTATTGCTTGGAAGTTGTATTTCTTTGATTTATCTGTCATAGCAGTTTCTTATCAACCTGATATATGACCTCAATTGTTATGTACAAATTAACCTATATTCTATGAACATGTGCATGTTAATCACAAGAAACAGATAGCTTAAATAAGTTTTTAGAACATATGTTTCTGATAAAGTCCAACATGTTTTGGTACTACACCGATTGTATGGGATTCCATACTAAACCTGCTTATTCTTTATAAGTTGTGTTTCAGTGGTTTCTCATGATTCTGCGAGTAAAGAGTGCAGAAGGAAAATGGGCGAGGCATATGCATTGAATAAAGAATTAAATGGTTTGGTTAGTGAAGATGATCTGAAAAATTTGAGGAGGAAATTAGATGAGAGTGAAGGGCAAGAGGCTGGAGCTAAAAGATATAAGCAACAGCTGATTGGCTGACCCAAAATTTTACTCGTTTTTTCAACTGCCGTGCTTTGAGTTGCAGTTTATACGTGTTAGGGATATTTTATTTTATGCATTATCAAGACATTTGTATGACACATGTATGTATGTAACATATTTCGTAGACATAGACGCCAAATTGGAAGCAGTATGGCACATTATATTTTGCATATATACTAAATTATTTAGTTCATGTAACCCAACATGGCTTTAGTGAAACTTACATCAAAAGACATCGAAAAAATGTGTCCTTGAGGTCATTATAATAATGTCCGCGACATTATTCTTACAAATATATAATGTCACTCTGTTATGATTAAAGAATTAATAAATAGAAAATTTAAATAGAATTCTAATAAAAATATATTAATATTTTCAACAATTTTTACTTATAATTATGATAGTACTAGTTAACAAAATCATTTTTACTTCTTATATTTCTACCCAACCGTTTATTGAAAGAGAACATTAACATTAGTTAGTGACAAACTGCTTAGGTGTCTCACATGGCAAAGTCAATCCCCTGGCCATGGTCGCAAAGGTTAATTTAATGGAATTACTCTAAAGAATTTCAAGACTATTTTATTACTCAATCACATTCTCATAAACTTTTTTTTAGTAAAATAGAATAGTAATAAGTTTTTTAAATAAAAAATTTTATAATTAGAATTTTCTAAAGAATTCTAACATTGTTATATTATATATGACAAGTTTTTTTTAGTTTTTATAATAATTATTTGGATGGTTTTTAATTAATGTAAAAAATATTAATTTTTAATAATTGAAAGTTATATTTAAATTAATTTAATTAATAATGTGAAAAAATTACTTAACATTATCTTTCTTTTCGAATAGAATTATAATAAATAATAAAATTGTATTTCATTTGCACCGTTTCATGGGTTGGGTTTGGACCAATCCATAGCCGAAGAGAAAAAGAGACAAGGACCGTCTAGAATTGATTTCATTGAGTGTAGCAGCAACCAATTCCATTTCCAGTTTCTGATTCGTCAAACGGACAAAGGAAGTGAAAGGGTTTAGGGTGTGACCTGAGATCAACATGTTGCGGAGGCTTCTCTCTTCTCACCTCAAAACCCTAGCCGCCACCGCTTCTTCTTCCACTCCCCGATCTGCTTCCGCCGCCGCCAGATTCGCCGCTCTCTCTCGCTCCTCCCGCTACTTCTCAACCCAGTCCGGTACTCTCTCTCTCTCCTTTTTTCTCATTCGCTGTTTCCTAAATCCGCCAGATTAACTCATCTTATTTCTTCATCTTCTTACAGAGGATGCTACTGCCATCAAAAAGAAGGTTGAGGATGTAATGCCAATCGCTACTGGTCACGAGCGCGAGGAGCTTCAGGCTGAGCTCGAGGTCTCTCTCTCTTTCTCGATTCAATCAAATGAATAGTGTGTCTCCTTACTCTTTTCTGTGTCCTATTTTTAGAGTAAAAACTGGCGGTTTTGTTAATAATTAGCTTGTTTACACAAAAGAAAATAAAATAACTTACGATTAAAGTATTGAAGAAAGAGCTATTAATCAAACTGCTGTTTTCTGTATGCAATGTAAGTAAAACCAAGCATTTCAAGGGAGACTCTCATTGTTTTCTTTTTTGTGTTAACTACTATCTGTTTCTTTTGGTTAGGGAAGGAATATTCTTGAAATAGACCATCCCGAAGGTCCATTCGGCACGAAGGTCAGTCTTATTGCCTTTTCTATTTAAATTGTATTTTTTTACTAATGTATAATTTTGCTGTGTAAGAGGAAAACTATAAGAGTCACATAGCATTGATTGTGCGAATGAATTTTTTTTGTTTTTTTATTTCAATGTATTTTAGCTGTATAAATTTCATTTTTCATTGCATCTTTTTTCTGGATTTGTGCATGTGCAGGTATTTTTTTATTTTGAAAGTGTGCAAAACTCATAATGCATAATTTGCGTGTATATATGTGTGTTTAAATGAATGTTTTATAAAAGTACCACCTTTCATTTGCAACCCAATGACCAGACCTGAACCTCCTTATACCTGATTGGATTGATTCAGTTTGGATCGAATGCAAAAAATTCATGAAAACTGACCCAACCCAACCCAATTATTTGGTTTGGATAGAAAATTCTCCCAAAATTCATGATATAAGTTCATTTAGCTAAACTTGGATAACCATTTTGTAGTTAAAACAGTGACTGATTTGCTTGCATGAATTGATGGAATTTAAGTATCTAATTTATTTACCCTATCATAGTGGCTTACTCAAGCTTCTTATTATTTCCCTTTTCATTTTTCATTTGATTGAATGACCTATCTTTCTAAGTATTCATCTTTCTTTATTAATAATGGTTTTATATATGTTTCATCTTTATCTGCTTTCATTGTTTGTTTTGGATCATAGGAAGCACCTGCTGTTGTCAAATCTTACTATGATAAAAGGATAGTCGGATGCCCAGGAGGTGAAGGTGGTGAGTACCAGAATATTCCTTGTTTCTCTTAATGTCTTCTTGCATGTGACCTTCTTCCCAGGGTGATGAAAAAGGCTAGAATTCTTGGTTATGGTGTTTATGAGGGGGTGAACGACTTGTTTTGATTTCAGAGGATGAGCATGATGTTGTCTGGTTTTGGCTGGAGAAAGACAAGCCCCACGAATGTCCAGTGTGCGCACAGTATTTTGTTGTAAGTTCATAATGACTTTTAGAATAGCTTCTACTGTTACAGTGTTTTTGTGGGGAGAGAATCAATGAATCATTGTTTAGTATGTCTTGTTCTGATACTTTTGACAGTTGTGGAGTTGAATGCCAAGATATTTAAGTATTTAGATTAAAAATATTTGCTTGTGTGCTTCACTTGTGTACATTGATATTCAAGCACCATTGTTTAGTGATTGTCATTGACAGCACAGGCTGAGGCTGCTCCCATAAAATATATTTGGAGCGGTTTTCAGTTCCTTTAATTTTAAATATTTCCACAATCTGAATGCCTTGACTACTCTTAAGTGTGATTATCTAATGGTGTTGCATGACTCTGGTGTTTTTAGCTTATTGCTGCAAGATAATTCCCATTTTAGCCAGAAGACATTGTAAATTAGTTAATGGGAAAGTGAGGCTTTCAGTCTTAACAACTTATGTATTTCAAACATTGATTAGCTTTTTATTATCATCCAGATGACCAGACCAAGATTATTGGTTTAAGGGTGCATTTGGATAAACAGTCTAATTAGGGACTTATTCAATAAATGCTTACCATATGAGATATGACTGTGAGAGGTCTTGTCATAAGTGCTTAATTTAATAATCTTATTTTGGTAAATTTTATGTGAAAGTGAAACTTACTGAAATAAGCTAAAAAGAGTTTATAGGAGGGTTGTAAATCAGTTTTATATGCTTAACCAAACTCCTTCAATTTTCAGCTTAACTACTTTTATTATAATGAGATAACCCAAATAAATTCAATAGAAGCTCTTCCAATCGCCCCTTGAGTTCTGGTGGACCTGTTTTTGACCTTACAAAAGCAAATGACAAGTCAAACAACAGAACTTTTTGTTAGAATCAAAATTTTATCAGCTTCAGGCAAGGTTATTAAATTTGATTTTGTGTAAAGTGTAAATTCGTGAAGGACTTGTAGACTCAAAAGAGTTTACCTTATACCAAAATAATAATTATAAAAAATAGTTGTAGTATCCAAACCAAGTTTAATAATATAATATATAATTATAGTATTCAAATCAAATGACAAATGAAAACCATAAAACAATAAAAAACCAGCATCAAACTTGGTAACAAAGCACACTACAGTGTCAATGTATGACAGTGATCAAATTATGCATAAATGACCAAATTTAAACTTAAAAGTTCATAAAGTGAAATCACAAAATAAAAGTAAAGAGTTAATGATCTTCAGCATCTTTGTTTTCATCACCATCTGTCATTGGACAAGAAGTGTTCAAAGGAGAAACCAGCTGAAAATGCATGATAGCCAATAAAGAAGGACGAAATCCTAATGAAAAAGGCAGAATTTTGTGGGGGCAGTTTTAGGAAACTGAACCAAACTCAGAAGTGGCAGCAAACTCACGATTTTGAGTGAGTGATCACGTAAACTCATGCAAGTTCACGAGTTAAACACTCAAGTTTAACAACCATGGCTGCTGGTCATCTTTAACAAATCAATTTAGTTCCTAACTGCTCAACAAATCCCTGAATTATCGATTAACATCCTAGAAAATAGTTCAAAATTACATAGGGCTTTGACTTTTGTTATCTTTTTGGCGAGGGCTCGATAAGCTATAAAGTATCTGTGTAGCAAGCTAGCAAACACTTTTTAGTGTATGTGGCTGCAAGGTAATTGTTGGAGAATCTAACCTTAAGTAGTGCAGTGCATAGGTTTGTTTTAACTGCCGTCGAGTGTCAACTTTTGAGGGCGAACTTGAATCAAATTCTTTTCAACTTTTGAGAGCAAACTTGAATAAAATTCTTTTCAACTATTTAGAACAATAGTAATCAAATGACTGTTTACACATTGATGCTAATTATTCTATCCTCTTTTTTTTTTACAAAAACAGCTTGAAGTGGTAGGACCTGGTGGATCACCCGATGGGCATGGCGATGATGATCACCATTGATTGCAATCCTTCAATTAAATCTGGAATAAATTCTGGAAAGATGGAGAGACATTGTTTAGAATACACTCTGGCCTTTCAAAATCCTGTGGCCTATGTTTGATTTTGATTTGTCTATACCTTGTTGTGTTGCAACTTTTGAGCTAGAAAGTTTATGCGATTATTTGAACGCAGGATGCTCATTTGCTTGAGCTACCAATTCTGTTAGACAATGTTTTGTGCATTGTGAAATAATTGATAGAACTTGACGATTTTTTATCTGGTTTTGAATTTCTGAAACCTTGGGTGATTTTGAGCACTAAACCATGAAATGGATTGTTTTGGCGTAGGCAAGTGAAGTAGAGACAGAATTGAATGACAACTTGTTAATCTTTGGAAATAATTTAGGTGTGAGCGTAATGGCGAGGTGGGTCCCCTTGCCACCCAAAACCACAAATTTTTGTAGGTGTGGTGTGTTTTATTTCAGTCTATTATGCATCACCTTCGTTCGACATGTTTAAAATTCCTAAACATATCGTAAAAGAATAATCATGTTGAAGAATCTTTTGCGGATGAAAGGCCATGTGAAATGTTTGTTTTTTCCAAGTTCCAACCATGTGGAACGTTCATCTTGATATGCAATTAATATGGAGTACATAAAAAATGTAAAAAGCAGTTTGATTGATTACACTGTCATTCACGTATTATTTTATCTCGTTGAAAGAAATTACAGGTTAAAAAGCCTACAACCAGTCGGTATGTCATAGAATATAATATATTATAAAAAAACGCATATCTTGTTAATAGAACCTTTACAAGAAGCTTTTATAGAATATTGTTGAAGTATTTTATTCTTTCTCTTTTTAAGAAAGTAAAATCATAACATTACTCTTTGGAAAATGAAATTAGTATTTGACTCCAAAGTTTATAAAGGTAATCTAAGTCCCCAAAATTAAAATGCAGGACTTGAGAATTTATATTCCTAATCCAAAGTTGGGTCGACCATATGGCACTTGTATCAATTGACTTTCAAGTAGAAAAATAAATGTTCGCATATGAAACGATGCCGTTTTTTAAATAAACAAATAAAGGGAAAATGATGTTGCGGGGGGCATCGGAGAGTTTATTTCATGCAAAAATATGGAAAATAAATACATACAAATGAATGACACTTTTTTTAAAGTAAAAATAAAGAGAAATAGGCGAAAGATTACCAACTGACAAAGTAATGGAGGGAAAAAAAAAATAAACGAAAGAAAAAGTAAGCACTGAAAAATAACGAAATGACAGCTATATATTCTTAATTCTTACAAAGATTTATCCCAAATGATTTTAGCCGTTGCAGTGCACTTATGAACGTAACATAAGCACACTGAAGTAATGGTAATGGAGCCTAAATCAAGTAATCGGCATCTGAACAGAATAGATTCAAAGCATCACACATAATCTCATACTAAAAATGATAAAGGACACATTTAGTCACTTTCCTTTCAGATTGAAGTTATGAGGAGTTACCAATCTACATATAGGTTGACGGGAAATTTTGGAACAGCTCTACCAGCTATAATACTATTATTCCTTCTAGGTGAATTATGTTTTCATCTTTCATGTTTATATTTTTCTTTACAAATCACATTTCACAAAATATTGAACTATTATTTGGTGCCAGAATCACTCAATCAACCGTACTATAATAATAATTTCTAATTATCTGGACGTTTGAGAGAGCAACAGAGTGATATTGGCAATTTGACACTACTCTTATTGTATTCAAATTAAGGCTTGTTATTGTTTGAATTTGACTTAGAGCTTGTTTTTACTTTTCAATAACAAGCTTTTATAGAAATTTCGGGAGTAACCATTTTTTTATTATCTCACCCGGGCTTGTTTTGATTGACACGATCTAACACTAACAGATCAGGGAACTTGGATTCCAAGTAAGGATTAAGAATATGAAGAATTTTGAAAAATAAGATTTGAAATTCAAGACCAACAATAAAAGGAGGACAAAATAAAAATAAATAAATAAAACTTAAATCCCAAGTCTAGCAATTTACTTATGTTGCGTTTGATATAACTAGCTTACGATTAACTAGCTGAAGCTGACAAGCTAAAAACTTATAAGCTGTGAAAATCAAATTTAACTAGCTAGTTTGATAGTTGATTGAGAAAACTAGTAAGGTAATCATTATAGAGCCTATAGACAACTCAAAGCACCTGCCAAAAATCAAGAATAAACTTAAACTGGTAAAAACATGAGTAAAGCTCCAGATAGAAAATTAATTTTGATTTTTTTTAATGATAATTTTTGTTTCTTTAGTTTTAATATATATATATATATATATATATATATATATATATATATAAAGGTTCATATGAGATATAATATTCTACTTATTTTTTATTATATTCACACACTTTATTCAACCAACTGAATTATATTCATTAGTGATTTGCATATGGATTATTATTATTGTTTTTTTTATCTTGTAGGACATTTAGTATAATTTTTTATGTTAATTAAAATTTTACTTAATTAATTTTCTTATAAATTTATATTACTTTATTATTTAAAATAATTAAAACTATATATTCAAGTATTACTAATTTATCCCTAATTCATTTAAAATCTAACGATAAACTATAAATTACTATTTTTTTATTGGTTTTTACTAGTTCGATTTCAAAACTTTGACCTAATTAACCTAACATGAGTTATTTTTTTAAGGCTTAACATGACATTTTTAAAAGTATAGTCTAGTTGCTGTAAAAAAAGTATAGTCTAGTTTAACTTGTAATCCAATTTAAAGGTATTTATTGGTGAGTGGTTTTAGCTATATAACTTTGCTCATTCTTTTAAAAAAAATACAACTTTGCTCATCCTATCTATGTGTAAGATTAAATAATAAAAAATATGTAGTTTTGTATTACAAAATTATACATTTTTCTAATTACTTATGTTCCGATAGATTTTTATATATGTTGTAAGTTCTGAACAATTACTTATATAAAAAAATCCGTTTAAATATCTAAAAATAAAATTAATTCCAGTTATGTAACGAAACATGTACCTTATTCCTTCTATAATTGGTATAATAGTTTTCAGCATAGGAAATCATTTAACATGTACAAAGATTAAATTAATTTTCTTATCAGAGACGGACAAAACATAGGCATATTCTAATATGTGTCCCATCAAACAAATGCCCATCCACTTAAATAATTATAAATAAGTAGCTTCTGAGTATGCTTTTAACTTTATATCGTGGGCATATACTACACTGAATATATAGAGAAGATGAATTTACATGGATGTCAAATTTTATAAAATGATGTTTTTGATAATTATAAAAGATAATTTTTATTAATTTAATTATCAAAATTAAAGATGATAATAAATAATAATTTTACAAATTTTATTATTATTATTATTATTATTATTATTATTATTATTATTATTATTATTATTATTATTATTATTATTATTAATTTTTGTTAACAAACACGATTAAACTCGTGATATTTTTTATCTTTCATTCTCCATTAACCGTTCAATTAACCTTATACTTTCTACAAATTTAAAAAATAACCAATAATTTATTACATGAATTTTTTTTAATAGATAATATATTATTTAAAATAAAAATAACCATTTATTATTATGTATCAATTTGATATTTTTCATAAAAAATAATGAATATTTAAATTTAAATGTGATGTATATGATATTTACAAAATACCACATAATTTATCAAATAGATTGATAAAATATTAATAAAGTATTAATTAAAAAATTTAACACTTAATACCAATAGATATTGTATGTGAGAATAAGAGAAATAAATATTAATCATTAAAAATCATTAGAATTTTTTAAAAGGTCTGATATTTTTTAGGTGATGGCCTGATTTTAAAAACCCTTATTTCAGTTATCTATATATGATCATATGTACCATATTGGTTCATCTTAATTTTAGTATTTTAAAATTACATTATCACTTAAAAAATCTATTAATAAACTCATGATTTATATGTTTTCAATTTGATTATTTATGATAACATTTGATAGTGAACTTTTATTCATATCCTTCCATTTAATTTAACTTAAATATTTACAACAATTTAATGGTGTAAGGTGTACTTATCTAAGGTCTAGTTACGCTTATATTTATGAGAATGATTTGTATAATGAGAGAATATTTGTTTGATTTTTAAAATATATAAATTTTTTTTGGATGAGTGAATAACAATCACAATGCGAGCAATGTAATCCAATAAATTGAAAGATTTTTACGATATCTAACTAAGGATAAAAAAATGCAACAAATTAAATTAAAATCTTATTACAATAAAATTAAACAATTAAGTTACATTTAAGATAACATTAAAAGATGAGTATTATATTTTTTTAAATAATTATATTATATGATTTTGGTTTTGATTAAGAACTTATATGTCTTGTCAATAAAATAATAAAATATATCTTCTTGATTTTAAAAAAATCTTTCGTCAACTTTATTTCACTTTTTAAGATTCATAAGTTGTATCGTAAAATTTACTTACTACAGAATGCGCATCCACTCTGCCACATCAATTGATTCGATAGTTGAAAATTCACACAGAAATGAAGATAATAAAATCTCAATTAATTGACATGACAGCAAAAGCACATCACTAGTGTGTGTTTTGTGCAATTTTATGTAGATTTATTATTGACAGGGGTTGCGGCCTTTTAAAAGGGTATTTGACTTATGACATCTAGTTCAAAAATCATTAATCATGTTAGAGTGTAAACATTTTATTGACATCAAATTGCTTTTTTGTTACATGATATCTTTTATTATATGTACAGTTATCTTTCTTTTATTTTTCTTTCTCTGGGTGTATTAACATGGAGTGCTTATTTATACTCTTTTTTTCATATGTTTACAAGTAAACTGTAAAAAAACAACGAATTTTGTTAATGAAAGAAAATATATGTATGAGTGAATCGAGAAGAATCAATTTTTTCTGATGGTGCCTTTACTACCTTTCCCATCAAAAGTATATAAAGTTCGTTTTGTCCTAACAAAGATCGAGTAATTTATTTTATCCTCATCCGATAATAAATCTATATACTTTGTGAGTGACAGAAAGTGAAGCTTGTAACAGAGTTATTATGGTTCACAAATGTCTACTCAATAGATGAGCACCATCTTCATAGCCTATATGAAAGTGATCCAAATAATATATACCACAGGCGTAATGTGCAACTTTAAATAACAAATCCGTAAATTTGTTAATTGTTATTTGTTAGTTCCCAAGGAAAGGGAAGTTCTCAATTTGTGTTGCTATCGTTTTCTTCATCAGCAGGAGAGGGATATATTTTTCCAATGTGCATGACAGCTTATTGCAAATGAAAGATCTAAAAATATTTGAAAATGGTCACACTCGAGTTGCACTAATTTTAAAATTTCCTAGTTTACTTGCCTTTTCAATTTGGTACTCAATATTATGTTCCCTTGCTAGAACAGTCTTGCCTATTTAAGCTACCTACTATGCAATATTGCAGTTGTTTAATCTTCAATGAGAAGGTGTTGCGAATTATCAATTCATCTTATCATGATTAATTTTCAATTAATTTTTTCTCTTAATTATATTTTTTCATTCACAATATTTGAATTAATACAAGACTTTACTTTAAACATCCAAGTCTAAATTCACCGGTACTAATATAATGTTGGTACTCATAACAAAATATATTTTCTACTAATAAACAAACGAGCCCTGGAAATTTGACATAATGTATCCTACACAAAGTCTATATACTCTTTGGTTAACTTTCTACTTTTAAACCGAATCTAACGTGACACGTATCGAGAGAGTATAGGACCAAAGTTGTGTGAACCAACCTTTAATTTTTCCTAAATAAACACTTACAATGCAATTATTAATTATCATTATTTCGATTGAAGCTATTCTTTTAGTGTATTGTGAGGCTAGGGAGGACTTTGGGGGGGAAAAGTTGTTCTAAGTTGTTATGTGAGGAAAAACACATTAATTTTTTGGACCTAGGAAGACATTAGGTGCTGAACTATTTATCGGCCATCCAAGTAGAATCTGCCATGTAAGTAGAATCACATTTAACTTTTTCCTAGGAAGACTTAGGGAAAACACATTAACCTTTTCCTAACCATTTATTGGCCATCCAGGTAGAATCTGCCATGCAAGTGGGACGTACACTTATTTGAGGTTTAAGTCAATAAGTTTAATGTTAATGTTTCTGTTATTGTACTAACACTGTCCTATATTCAGTAAATAAGGATACATATTATCAAAGTATTAAATGCATTTTTTATGGTAAGTATTACAAAACACATTTAGTACTTAAAATTCTTATGTATGCATATTATCAAGAAGGAGAAGTCATTGTATATTATCAAAGTTTGATCGACATTAAAAAAAAAAAAAAAACTTCGTACCCCATTGCCCGGAGGCTCTTCGCTATGCGAAGGTATGGGGGAGGGATATTGTACGCAGCCTTATCCTTGCATTTGCAAAGAGGCTGTTTTCGGATTCGAACCCATGACCAACAAGTCACCAAGGCACAACTTTACCGCTGTACCAGGGCTCGCCCTCTAAAGATTAGTAACTTTGATTTAAAACTTCGTACCCCATTGTCCAGAAGCTTTTCGCTATGCGAAGGTATGGGGGAGGGATATTGTACGCAGCCTTACCCTTGCATATGCAAAGAGGCTGTTTCCGGATTCGAACCCATGAATAGGTTAGTCCAAGAGGCACCAAACTACTAACTAGTTAGGTGAAAGAAGAAGCACATATTGCAATTTAAGATTTCTATGTAAGCCGCATGAAAGCTGCATTTTATAGGTGAACAGACATAGTGGAGTACAATGAATGTAGTCATTGACTTATGCATAATGTATACTTCAAATTTATCTTGTTGCGAGGATGGCGTGAATATATGCCAGCTCCACTTTTCATAATAAACTACATATTTTCTATTACTGCGAGAATCAAAGCTGCAAATATCTGCACCACTTGGGGACATGAAAACAGGAAAACCAACATATAAACCAAATAAAACAACTGGCCAGTGCTGTGTATCCAAGTTAGAGTCAACTAAAGCCTTTTTTCTATACCAGAACATAATCAGCAATCTGCTACTAATAATTTATAAATGAGATTTTTGTAAACAATGGCCTTGTTTTGTTCCATTGTGCTTCTTGTTTCTTAATGTTCCTTCTTTTGGCTTAATGCTCAATGCATATACATAAACAAAGAATGCATGAAGATTCTAGGATGTTTATTTTTTTTTCATCTAATGTGTTTTAGTGTGTTCAAGAGCTTATCTCATTTGTTTTTATTTTACCAAAGTACTCAACAAGAGAAGCAATAGCCTTTGGACTTATGCAGCAGTTTCTCATGACTATAAACAAACAAAACTTTTCTTCAAGTGGGGTTTGAGCAACTAGGTGTAGTGGCAAACAAGAAAGCAAGAGAGAGGCAAATGTAGTAAAAGGCTTACATGCTTTTTCTTGTCACTTCTAATTTGAGATCCAGGTTACTCACAGCTTAAATGTTAATATGAGTTAAGAGATAGAAAGTAGGGGAAAATACCTAGAAGCTGCGGTTCCCTCTCCAATAGCAATTCTCAGTCATTTTTATTACTCAAATTTCTTTCTCTCTGATAATTTGAGGACACAAAAAGTGAAGGAAAAGAGAAAAAATACTTTAGTTTGAGGTTAATGGGTATCCATCAATCAATCGAGCAGGGGGAATTGATAAACAAATATGATCTTTACAAGCACAATGGTTATTCTTTCTTGTTTTCAGTAATATTCTTCAGCTGCTGTTGCTGTTATCTTTATTTTCTGGCCACAGCCCACAAGCATAGATTCCTCTGTCCTTGCTGTGTGCCTTAGAAATGGATGAATTTGCTTTTACACTGCTTGGATTCTTTTTGCCCATAAAAGGTTTTCTGCTTTTGTCTGTCTATACCTTCTCCTTTTCATTGATGCTTTCTTAGGCGGTTCTAGGCACACTCTATTGCTGGTGTGGTGTGAACACTACACGTACACAGGGATGATGCACACATACACATTTTATTCCAACTCCACCTCACCCTTCTGGGTATAAAGAGGCATCACCATTCTGCATTTTCTTCATTGCATAACCTCTTCATAGTCCCTTGACACACTTCAATACTAGAAAGTATTGTGAATTGTTTGTAACAGCAAAATGAGCTATCCACATTATCATATGGGCTCTGGTTAGTTCTTTTGCTCTTCTTGATTGTTCTTTATCCTTACACCTTGCATGTCGCTTGCATTAACTTTTTCATTTCTATAAAATGCATGACTTTGGAAAGTCTTTTTTATAATTCATGCATCTGGTTTTTTGGTTCTAGCTTCTTCTATCGTTTAACTGTTATCAATGATAGTTTCCTTGGTCCATTTGGAAGGTAATCGTTACTTTTTCCACATGTTTTGAAACCTATCAGCTATCTTCAAACTTTATATGCCATTTGCAGGTAGTAGAACTGCTAGGAGAAGCTTGGAGTTTGGGAAGACACATGTGGTGAGGCCAAAAGGAAAACACCAAGCTACTATAGTTTGGCTGCATGGTCTTGGTGACAATGGTTTGAGGTATGGATGGCATTCTCTTTAATATTGTTATATGCCTAATTCACCTATGAGGCATATATTGTACTTTTTTCTGTTGTGGATCCTTTCATAGCTTGTGTCTTCTCTTCCTCCTCTACCTTATGAGTTATCTCCTAGTTGTTACTTTTTCTTCACCAAAACCTTCTTTGTGTTTTTCTTTTTTATCTGCTGTTCAAGAGTTGAGGTAAGTATGGGCAGTATTTCTGACAAGAACACTATTCAAATACATCAGAGGGGTGCAGACTTGTGTTTTCCTGATGTGTTGTATGCTTTCAGTGTGGTGTTTTCTTTCAGTTGAGATACTAAATGGAATAAATTCTGTTGGAAAAAGTCGCTATATTTAATTGTTGGAAGTTTGCTTTGGAAGAGTATATACCAGACTCTCAATTAGGGGACCACGAGATCATTTGTTTTCTTTTCTAAAATGAGCAACTTGACATGACTTTTGACAGAAGAATATTTAATGACTAGAAAAACTAGCACATTCTAGAATTGTTCTTTGAACAGTGTGTTTAGTGTTGTCACAGAAAATACCATTCAGTTTGATCATTTTAATCTATGGATTTTTATCTAGTAAATCTGTGTTATCCTAATTGACGTTTGCATTCATCTCTGATTGTAATTAATGAGACAAGCATAATAAAAATATTGAGCTTGGTTTTGTTGCAGCTCTTATCAGCTGCTGGAATCTCTTCCACTTCCAAATGTAAGAAATAAACTTTCCTATTCTGCTTTTGTACAAACATATTCTCACTTTATCCCTATAATATTCTGATAAATCTATTCTCGTGTACAAAATATATGATGTTTGTTATGATGTGATGTGGTGCAGATAAAATGGATTTGCCCAACTGCTCCTACCCGTCCTGTAACCATACTTGGTGGTTTTTCTTGCACTGCATGTAATATTAAATAAACCCCCTCTTGTGCTTCTACTCATTCTGATTGAATCAGCACTGTGTTACTGTAAGCTAGAACTTGCAGTTAAACCTTACTTATCTAAAATTAATCAGGGTTTGATATGGGAGAACTTTCAGAAGATGGTCCAGATGATTGGGAGGGTTTAGATGCCTCAGCATCACATATTGCCAACTTGTTGTCAACAGAGCCAGCTGATGGTAATTTCACGGCTAAATAATAATTACGCTATGTTTGAGTAAACTTTCTACATGAAATAAGCTAAAATAAATTGAGTTTTTCCTATTAGTTAAATTCAATTTATAACTTCTATAAAACTTTTCTCATCTAATATTTCCAAAAGCTGAGATACACAAGTTAACTTCAACTTTATAGGAAAATCTCAATTCATTTGACCATTTTATTTTCTTTTACTTACAAAGAAGTTTATCCAAACAAGACCTTAAGTGTTTCCTAAGTATTTCTCAATGCATGAGAACAGATTATTCTTCATCTATAACCATCATTCACGTGAAAGGAAAAATAAAGATAATTGACCAAACTCTAATCCATAGCCTGTTAGTTTGCCTCTTTTAAGCATATTCAATTTGAGACTTGTAATTGATAAATTGTAGTTTCATTCATTCTGTTGATAAAGGTCAATAAGACATGGATTTTTTGTCACAGTGAAAGTAGGAATTGGAGGCTTCAGTATGGGTGCTGCAGTAGCTCAATACTCTGCAACTTGTTTTGCCATGGGAAGGTATGGAAATGGCATCCCTTACCCTGTCAACCTAAGAGCAGTTGTTGGACTCAGTGGCTGGCTTCCAGGATCAAGGTATTATTGCATTAACATTAACATTAACATTAAATCATGTGTATACATGTTGGTCCATCATGTAGCCACATGCTAATTGTTGGCAACTTGTGTTTGTGTAGGAGCTTAAGGAACAAAATTGAAGTGTCACATGAAGCAAGAAGGCGAGCTGCTTCGTTACCTGTTTTGCTGAGCCATGGAATCAGTACGTATCTATACATCTTGAATGTATCTTTTTTTTATTTGAGAGGTGTGCTTATAAATTAAACATGATTAAACATGCACGTACTGCTATGGTTTACGTTTACTATTCAAATGATGATCTCTTTAAGCGCACATAAATCATAGTTGTTTGAAGCCAACCTCCAAAATTCATTTTTGTAGGTGATGATGTAGTCCTCTACAAATACGGAGAGAAATCAGCTCAATCCTTAAGTTCAGCAGGGTTTCGATACATTACATTCAAATCCTATGATGGGTAACATCTGTTTTTGAGAATAAATAACCCAACTTTGAATGAATCACAAATCAGTTAAAGTAATTATTGAGCATTTTGGGTGCAGGCTTGGTCATTATACCGTTCCTAGGGAGATGGATGAGGTCTCTAATTGGCTTAGCTCAAGGCTGGGGCTTGGGGGATCCACATGAATAGCATAGTATAAGTCAGGGCATGCTTGTAAAATAACGAGTGGCTTCATCACAAAATGGTTTATCTGGCAATATATGGTATAAAAAGATTAGTGCATGTTTGGTGTGCAGTTGAAATTGTTGTCACACATGTTCCAAAACAATTCAATAGATAAAAGTAAAATGAAAGAAAAAGTATGGGTCATGATCCTTTTCCACCTGGTTTCCAAACGTGCACTTAGTCTTATGAGTTCCTTTAGTCATGATGCTGAGAAATAAAGATCTTAGATTTGAATGTGTTTTCAAGTAGTTCTCCCCCTTTATATTATCATAGTACCTAGAGACAGAGTCAGCAGTACTGTTGGAAAAATTTTGTTTTACTGTATTGTAACAATATAGGGTGCTTAGCTGTGTTGTTTATCAATTTCGGAGTGTTTTGTTCCTTATCTTTTCTTTCTTTCTTTTTTGTTTCGGTATCAATGCTTGCATGGAAATTTGGAGCTATGAAATCTTGCAAACTATTTAAATCCTTTGCCAGTAACTCAGTTCCTCAATATTTATTATGTGACAGCATCCAATTCCAGATGCTTATATGTTCAGTCTTCATTACTTCATATACAATATTAAAGCGAGGCACAACGAGGAATAAAATACGAAGAAAAAATCGTATATACAGGAATGTTGAAACTTCTTATTTGAATATAATCCAGAAATTAAAGTACAAAGTATTCACATCTCTTAATAGTTGATAAGCAAGTTCTTGTAAACTACATCTCTTAAAACTTCTTCACCTTAGGCGTGTGTTCACTGCTTGGAAGTAATATCTTTAAGCTTTTCCTTCAATTCACCAGTCTACGAGGGTAAAAATATTATTAAACAGTACAGTACATAATAATAGTCACAAGTAAAAAAACTAAGCATTTAAACGGGAACCAACCTGGTGCATATTGAGAACAATATCTGATCCACCAATAAACTCTCCCTTGATGAAAATTTGAGGAAATGTTGGCCAGTTACTGCACAGAAAGAACAGGGAGAACAGTAGGATATCATTAAAAAAATCGTTATTTATTAATTATTAAACTTTTAAAGGAAACAAGTGATTAAACTTGGAAGCACCAGTACTTGTCAATTTGCCATGATAACATGCTTAAAAACAAATCAAATATGAGCTCACAGTTATATCACATAAAATGCAAAGACAAAATGACATATAACCACAAACATGCGTAGACATTTGCAGGCTGACTAGTTTCCAGAGATTTGGCAAGCCTGTGGCTCAGATGTTCAGAGACGAGAGGGTCTAAGTGAAGAAAAGACAAATAACAACTGGTAAAACTCACTAGGTACTATGAAATCAATTGTTCCAGATTTCATATAAATACAAAGAAAAGTAGAACAAACGTTGATCTTCAAACCAACTTGATGACTCTCAGTTCATTGACAGGGCATTCATCCATCGTATTCCATTGGCATTAAGGGTTTCATTTTGTTATTCTGTTCTACTGAAAACTTGTTATTTATGATAAACATTAATTGTAAAATCCTTTTTACTCAACTTCATACTCAAAAGATCTGCTAATAGTTAATGATCAAATATTTTTTGGTTTGCCAAGGTATAATCACACCCTTGGCATCAAAAGCAGCTGATATGAGTTGGTGAGAACAGCTATTAGGTGGACTTCACGGAGTGGTTATTGTCTGAAGTGGAAGGGGAGGAATTTGATGCCGTAAGTCTTAGCCTGTTGGCAATTGAAATTTAATTTCTAATTCCAGTGCTTATTCTGAGCCAATTCCAACTACCTAACATAGGCCCAAGATGGCTTCTATTTCTATCAAACCACAATAATAAACTATCATCCATCAAAATTCTTAGTCAACTATTAACTACAATTGTAGATGACTAATGTTTTTTTAGGAAGCAGATACTAATAAGATCAACAAGCATGAAGTTACCTGAAGGCTTTTACAGCATTTTTAAGGTCAGGATCATCCAAAATGTTTCTAGCACTAATAGGAACATCTGCAAGAGCATTATATAATGATGATTGTAACTTACAGAATTGTTATCAAGTGATGTGAATTCATACTGTAACAAATTTCTTCTACGACTTCATCATAGAGAAACAAAAAGAACAAAAATATCAACAGAAAAGCTTGTCTTGAACTTAGTACTTACCATAGTGTTTTAAAACTCTTACAGCAAGCGAACTAAATCCACATTGTGGAAAATCAGGCACACCTTTCATGTAAACCATAACAGGATTATCCTTGACATCCTACACATATTAATCACAGTGACCAAAAAGTTCAAGTTACAGATTACTCAACATTATCAAAACATGAAGAAGAAAATAATAATTCACTGTTGAAAGATTGATTTGATATACCCTTACCTGCTCAATAACATTTGACAAAGAAATGCCAGAATTCTCAAGCTTATTAGCTGGCTTGAAGTCATCATGCGTGTCAGAATCATTTGACACAGTAGTCGAGTATCTTGTGCAATAAAACAACCCATTTAACTGTCACCATGTTAAAGGAACACTGTTAGAATAGAAGATTACAAATTGCAGTTTGAAGAATTATAAAAACTAACCAAGTTGGCACTGATTAGAAGAGTAATGCAATGGTATATATACAGCACCTTCTCCAAAATCAATTTGGGGTAAATCAAAAAGCCAAGGATGAAGCTGACATGCATCATGCCTATTCATGTGAGTAATTACTATAATGCAATCTAAGCAAGTTTACTAACCAAATTAAATAGAAAAAAAAGTAAAGAGACCAAAATTTATTCAAATTAAAAAATAAAATAAAAAAGCTCAAGAAAGAGCTAGAAAACAAACGATACCCATTAGGCAGGGTTGTGTAAAGAAAGTAACTTTTTTATGATTCACACAAAATAGATGCGAAAAACAAACTAAGTAACGATTAAACATGCTTAAAAATTAAGGGCTGAAGATCTTACGGGTCTGCTGAGAGAACGAGCTGCGATTCCCTTCAAGAACATGTTTGACAAGGATGTCGCCATTCGAGTGAACCAAGTAACAAAAACCCGAAAATGAACCCAAAACTGAACTTGTCTTATGAATGCCGTGTAGTTTTTTTTTGAAAAGTCAAAAATGCCCCTGAATAATATTTCTTTATTCCAAAGCCCAAAACATTTTTTCTCCCTCAGTTCAAGTTGTTCACTCCGCAGCCTCCTGCCTGAAGACGCCATATATCAGAAGCATTCTCCTTTGATCGGTTTTCCTTTCATATTTTTCTGTTTTGTTTAGGTTAGGTTTTCTTTTTCATCTTTTATCCTTTACCTTTCTCTTCTTTCTTTTTCTATTTATTAAATTTCCTTCAAGTTCTTCTGCCTCATTCCATGCTGTTCTCCTCAGAGTTAAAACCCCTTTGTTTATTAATATGTTGTGTGTGAACATTGCTTTTGAAAAGAAAAAAAAAATTGATTTGAAATGTGGAAGTTGTGAAGTTTTTTGTTTTATTGCCTTTGTTTCACCAGTTTGTTCCGGTAGCTGAAATTTCAGTTATTTGTGCTTGTTATGCTAGATTGAGCGGCCCAGTTGGTCTATTGATTTACATAACTACAAAGTTGTTATCTCTACTTAGTGCTGACTGGTTTTATGTCTGATTTAGGTGCCGTTGCTGCTTTACTGTTTGTGTGCCTTTGCATAGTTGTCTACTTGGAAGAAGAAGGTTCAGTGAGATGGTGAAGGACAAATTAAAGAAACATGTTCTCACTGCTTTCACTCCTAATGGGGATTATGTGGCTATTCTGTCTGCCAATGAGGTGGCCAAGGTAAATTAACCTTTTTCCCCGTCCTCCTTACATCTAACGTTTGGTAGTAGTTTACCTGAACTATTCGAGGATAAGTGCCTATGGTTCCCTTTGGGACACTAATTGTGGATGGTTTTGAATAACTGGTAACTCTTACTTTGAATTTATGGTCCTCTTAGATCATAATTAACTCTTACTCTGGCAGTTTATGCCCTACTAGTTTTCATTTTGAAAAATTATTACATGGTACAAGACCACCATGGTCCCAACAAATCTCTACTTGAAATGAACCGAGTTTTATCAACTCTTTCTCTAAATTGAAAATATTAATTATATGTCATGTGAAGATTGATTGGGATCATAGACATGTGGTGGTCCTGGACCATGTAGTAATTCCTCCTTCACTTCATGTTTTCATAAGACCAATTTCGCTAAATGGTACCTGATAAGATTTATGAATGACATACTTTCAATCATCAGTGAGCTAAAACAATGATCAAATGATCAACATCCATTGCAGCTGCTAATGAGGTTTTGTTGGATAATGGAATTCTATGATTATACTTACTCTGGTTTGTGTGAGACTGTTAGGTTGATAACAAAAAGTCATCCTATAATTTTCAGATTTGGAACACAAACACTGGACATTTGTTGGCAGAGTGGAAGCCATCAGATGGAGATCATGATATTCGTTATTCTTGTATTGCATGTAGTTTCATTGGGAAAAAGGTAGTATGGGCTTTTAGGAAGATCTTTTTAATCACTAGTGTTTTTTTATGCTGGAATCTGACTTTTTTCCCCTCTGACGTGGATTGCATGCTTTTGTAATTAGCGTAGAAAAGAACAGGGAACTTGCTTATTAGCTCTTGGCACAATCGATGGAAGCGTTCTAGCTGTTGATGTTTCCACTGGTGAGAGAAAATTGACTACCAGCCATCCCGGGTATTGTTGTAATTTCATTTTCTTTTTTACTATGTTAGATCATAAATTTTGTCCCTTATCTGACACTGTTTATTTTTAGTACCTACATGAAAAATTATTTAGAAATTTGTCCTTACTATTTATCAAAGTTATAAAGATGTTAGAGTTTCTTTTCATATAGGGACCAAAATGAAAATGACGTGTCAAGTATAGTGACCAAAATGTAGTTTTTTTTAATGTAGGGACCAAATTGAAGTGTGAATTTTTGTCAAATAGGAACTAAAGTGAAAAATATTATCAAGAATAGGGCCCAAATCTAAAATGTTATAACTTTGGCAAATTTTTTCATGGAGGGACTAAAATGTAGATTTTTTTTCATGTAGGAACTAAAATGAAAAAAAAAATGTTAGGTGTAGGGACCAAATCTTTAATGTAACCTTTTTTCTAATGAAAAAACTATATGTTTATAAATTCTCAAAACATTGTCATATTGTAGAACAAAGTAAAATTATCCATACAACGATACAAGTCAGTGCTTTTTGGTTGTCTTCCCCCTAATCTCTATGCATGGTATATTTTACAAAAGCCATTGTTGATTAACTTTATGTTGGTAACACATTGGTTTTGTTGGATCATCTGTGTGTGAATGAGGGTATCTGTCAATGCTATAAAAATATTGTTGGAATATGTTCATTGGCTTATTGCTTTATCTTACTGCTTTATGGTGATGAATGTTGGGCTTTAAAGGGACAACAAAGAAAAACCTAAATGAATATGTTAAGATAGATGTGTGGTCATAGAAGAAATGACAGAATACAAAATGTTTGTATGTGGAGAAATATTGATGTGATACCTATTGAGGAAAAGATGACAAAATATCAGTTGAAGTAGTTTTGGACAGGTGAAAAGAAGGACATTGGAGGCACTTTGTTGCATGGTTTTGCACCCTATTAAAAGGAGTAGAGACCAAAAATGACATTGGAGGAATTTAATATGGTGAATAGTATCCCTGAGAATTTGGTTTTTTACCGAGACCAATGGTGACATGTAATCATGTAATTGACCTCTCCTAGTAGGATAAAATTGTTGTTCATTGGGGTATGGATAAAATAAATATTTGTTTGTTTATTTTGGTCTATGGTGTATATGAATCTACATTTAATACGCATATTATGTACTTCTATCTCAAATTGAAAAGCGATTAATTTCCTTAATATTATTGCATGTGGACATCCATATATTGATTTTTATGCTTTCATATGAGATTGAAATGATAATTAATGTCAGTCTGTAATACATTGTTCTGGTCATCATACAGGGGGATTTGTGGACTCTCATTCGCAAACAAGGGACGTCTTCTTCGCATTGTTGGACATAATGGGGTAGCATACGGGGTTAATACTGAAACAGGAGAGCTTTTAAAGGAATTTAAAATCACAAAAAAGTCTATTACTTCTCTGGCTTTCTCGAATGGTGAATGCTAATTCCATCCGGAGCTTGGTCCATCATATTCATTCATCTTATTGCATGACAATCGACACTTGTTTCTTTTCTTATTTTCCAGATGAAAAATATTTAGCTATTGTCAGCTCTAGACCACGGGTTATAAGCTGGGAAATTGGGGAAGAGATTCTGAAGTTCCCTAATGATTTGGTAATCTTCATTACTTATTCTGGATATGAATATTTGTCTTTACAAGTTAAAAGCATCATTACATTTTA
Source organism: Glycine max (assembly GCF_000004515.6). Classification (NCBI taxonomy): domain Eukaryota; kingdom Viridiplantae; phylum Streptophyta; class Magnoliopsida; order Fabales; family Fabaceae; genus Glycine; species Glycine max. The sequence continues at coordinate 17,074,659 of NC_038244.2, forward strand.
GTTTTATTCCTCAACAGGGAAATGTAGAGCACATTTCTATATCGAGTGATGCCAAAAATTTAGTTACATCAGATTTTGAGGGTAAACATCTTCAAGTTTGGAAGTGTGATTTAAATTCGGGAAATCTGTGTAGAGGTCCTACACTTCCCATAAGACATCCTCCATTAGTTTTGGACTGCCACAGTGGTTGCAATAAAGAAGATGTAGTTGTTTTGGCAGTTACTGGTAGAGGTTCAGCTTATATATGGAATTTGAGTGCTTCCTCCAAAGATCAGATACAGCCAACTAAATTGACTACGGAGACTAAAATAGTTGAAACAGACAAGGAAAATGGTGTAAGTTCAAAGAAAAGGCACACCTTGATTATTGCATCCAGATTACAACCAGTAGAGGAAAATAAACAGATGAAAGCTCTTGTGACTTATGGATCTGTAGATCATCCACAGTTTAGTATCTTAAATATTAGCAATTCAGGGGAGAATATAGTATTATATGTTGGAGATGAGACTGATTCTGTTCAGCAGCATGACAGTCCTTCTGGCAAAGGTCTGATAAACTCATTTTTAGCTTTTCTTACTGTCCTTTTTCCTTTCTTTTGAGTAAATGCTAGGTGATTCTTTCTTTTCTTTTTGTTTTTTTTTGCTTTTACTGGGATTACAAAATCTTAAATACTTTTCCTGCTCCTGTTGATGTTTGTCATAGATTGTTGATTGACAAGCTCATGAAATTCCAAATGGAATAAAATGTTACAAATTTTCAATTTGGATTTTTTTTTCTTTTAGTTTTTTGAGCCTACATGTTCTCTAAACTTTTGAAACTCCTATATATGTCCCCCTGACTTGGAACTGGAAGCAGCAATACCAATGGAAAGCAAGAAAGCTAAGAAAAGACAGGCAACATCTGATCCTGATCTTCCAACCACAACTAACGAGGTGGATTTAGGTAAGAACTATAATATTTTAAATTGTTAGTCACGAGTAACATTTTATTGGATCTCATTTTCTAGGCCATGTTCCCACTGAAATTGATATTACAGATTTGTTCACGGCTGTTTGTTCCTGAATTTTGTAAAGTACCTATTCTTTTGGTGTAGATATGATTTGCATGAAAAAATTCTGAACATATAGGCTATAGAAATCTGAACGATCCTAAGATTGAAAAAGAGTATCTTTTTTACCACAAAATTCATGCTAATATCTAGGACAATTTAATTTCCTTAAATTCATGTTCAAGTTTAATAGTTTTACTAAAATCACTCACGTATTGGTTCATGTAAAGTTTACTCTTTGGCATGATGAGCAGTAGTACTACCACGGTACCACCATCTGAGTATATTTAAGAATTGATTGGTATTTTTTGTACTAGCATTTAATGTAGATCAACATGAGGCTGCAAAAGGAGTCCTTCTTGATGATGATTTGAACGAGCCAACAATGGGAGAGAAACTTGCTAGTCTAAGTGTTCTGGATGGGAACAAATCAAGGAGTGATACAGAGCAAGAATCTTCTGTCCCAGCAAAGCCTCCAAGTGCAGACTCTGTACATGTTTTGCTTAAGCAAGCATTAAATGCTGATGATCGCACCCTTCTGCTAGATTGCTTGTTTACACAAGATGAGAAGGTTCTCTTTCTCTCCTATTTCTATTGAACATTATGTATATTTCAATGGAAATTGTCCACTTGCTCAGTTTCTTATGTTATACATGATGTAACTCCTTTTGCAGGTTATTAGAAAGTCAATTGCACAGTTGAACCCATCCAACGTCCTCAAACTTCTATACTCTCTCATATCTATTATTGAATCTAGGTAAACTCATAATTATCTGGTAAATGTAGTGTTTGTGTTATACAGTTAACTTATTTGGTACGAGTATTCTGTATGATTGGCCACTTCTTGATTTAAAATTTCCTGCATGGGCAAATAGATGGTGGTTTTGACAGAAATAGAACATACATAAAAAAAAAGTTGGTACAAAATTGACACCACATTAACCCAAATAGTATCCAATGTCCATCTATGGTGGCTTGAACAGCAATCAACAAACAATTATAATTAACCCCTTATGTACTTAACTTATGTTATCGTTAATATGACTTCTTTGCTATATCAGATTTTGCATTGACTCCAGATAAATTCTAAATAGATGTTACTTTCTTTTTGTTTTAGGGGTTCAATTTTGGTATGTGCTCTTCCATGGTTGAAGTGTCTACTTCTACAGCATGCCAGCGGAATAATGTCCCAGGAATCTTCATTAAAAGCTTTGAACTCTTTGTATCAAGTGAGTTCCGTATGCTGAATCCACTCAATAAGCACTTAATCTAGTGGGTTTAAAACTATCTTTCCATTCTAGCCATTAGATTATACGACCAAGGTAAATGCAAAATACGAGGCAACATGGTTGTTCTCGCTTCAGAATTAACAAAATGACCATTGTACAGATTAAGAAGGATGAGCACTTCTAAACTATTGTTACACTACATATTTGTTGATTTATTGAGATTTGAGACAGCTTGCAAGCTGTATATTCAAAGCTGCATTTCTACAAAATAACAAAACACAATTCAGCTTGTTTGTAGAATAACAAAACACAATTAAGTTATATATCAGCTTTTACATTTGGTGTTAAGCAAGGATTGGCTATTATCCAAGCTTACGCCAGATACATTTGAAATTTTATTTCAATTTTTAGTTTGGAAATTTGCATCATCATTCAATCAACATCATACTTCTCTTTTCTGCATTGCGTTCAATTTTTAGTTTGGAAATCTGCATTGCATTCAATTTTTGAATACATGGGAGCTACAAATCTCTTGAAAAGTTTGTAGAAGACATGACATGCTTGTTGAAGGACCTTTAACCATTGATCGTGTTTGTACCAATAGCTCTTTCATTATTTGATCTCTTTCATTTTTTTTTCGTGCGTGCAGCTGATTGAGTCTAGAGTCTCCACTTTTAAATCTGCCATCCAACTCTCAAGTTGTTTAGACACGCTTCGCATAGGGGTAAGCCACTTTCTGCTGTCTACAAATGGTTGGTTAGAAGAAGCTGTGACCAACTTGTGTTTATTAGTGGTTTCTTTTGGAACAGGCTATTGACGAGGAGGAAGATGAAGGTGAAATGGTGCCAGTTATCTATGAGGATAAGGATACTGATGATGATGAAGAATCTGATGATGCCATGGAAGATAACACAGATGAACAACAACCAGAAGAACAGTTTCATGCTGCCAGATACATTGATGCAAATGAAGATAGGTGAGATTGATATGGTGTTTTTGTTCTTCTCAAAATTTGTCATAACGTGATTGACAATGATGCATGTGATTGAGTTGGCAGTGTCTAATGTATTCGTTACAATATCTTGGAAGCTCCATGTCGATATAACTAACACTTTCACACTCTAAGTATTCCAATGTTTAGTCTTTCACTTTTTTACTACCACTTTGTGTATGTTCGAGCGATGATAAAGACAATAATTTTTCAGCTTGTTTAGGTTAGTAGTTTATATTGAGATAATATTTTTTTTCAGTGTCTTTATAGAGCTTTTGAAAAAAAAAAAAAAAAATCCGAAATAAGCATGCACTAAAGGAGAAGTCTCAAGAACAAAAGAACACCACATATATTATGAGAAATCTCCGCGTGTCACGTGATCATATATGTAATATATGTATGTACAATGTAAAATAATATTTTTGGAATAAATAATATATGTATTCAAAATGTAAAGATTAGTGATGTCATTCAATCACTAGGATGAATTTATTTTTAGTATTTTTAAATTGAGCATTTTTATTTAACATATGTTTGACAATGCATTTTACTTTTTGTGAAAAATATTAGTAACAATTTTAATATTTATCGAATTTATCTTTACAAACCAGTATGATTCTTTTTATCAGGAGGAATTAGACTCTTTAGTACACGTGTCAGTATGATTTTAGATTGCAATTTAGATCCTCCACAACTAAACTGCATTTATCTATATTTTCAACAACATATACGTTTTTTTAGTCTCTACAATCGCAAATACAACAGAAGTTTAAAACCTTGGTCAATGGCTCCACTAACTTTTTGTGCAGAAAACCTTTTCAAAAGCCACCTTCCAAAATCTAAATCTAACTAACAACAATCCTTTATGAAACTATTCACAAATGAATCATTTTACTTGGTACTCTATCATTCGTAATCCGCCAAAATTTGATATGATCATAAGGCAAACCAATTCTGCCTTAAATTGATATTTGAATAAACATTTCTTATACCCACACCAGAGTCCATGGAAGTGTAATGCGCCTAAAGAATCACACACACACACACACAAAGTAAATAAGTGTGTTTGAATTAGACAGTGACAAAATTGATTTTAATGAAATTGAATTTAAAGAATTAATTATTGTCAGAATTGATTATAAGTGTGTATTTGGATTGACAGGAACAAAATTGATTTTAAATAAAATTAAATTTAAAGAATCGAGTATTGTCAGAATTGATTATGAAATAAAGTGATTTTTGTTTGGATAAAAGATATTAAAAAAAAGTAATTTTTAAGGTAAACCAGAAGATTACTACAAGACAAGATTGAAACTAGATAATAGAAACTCTAGAGTAGAGTACATTCCACGCTCTCTTTTGGGCACATAAGAGCGAAGCCCCAACTTATTGAAAAACATAGAGTGTTTAAACTATATATTGAAGAAATTAACTAGTATTGTATTCTATGCGATGCTGGGTTGGGTAGTAGTAGTCTTTGTCTTCACAGCCTCAGTAGCACCCTGGGCCGCTTCCTTGGTGGACTGGCCTATCTCAGAGGCCTTTTCTTTAGTTTGACCACTCTTTTCTTGGGCTTTCTGGTTTGCAGAATGGGCCGCCCCTTTCGTGTTCTCCTTAGCTTCTTGGGCCTTCTGACCCATATCTCCCATCTTCTTCAAATCAAAGGGTCACTCACTCACTCACTGTATAATAGAAAGTTTTTCTTATGGTATCGCAAGCCAAGCACTTTTTTTTCGTGACGAGGTTTGAATTGCGTTCCTGCGTGCTTCATCATTTATAGTATTTCATGGATCGTCTATGACTTTCCAAGTGTCCATTTTCTTGACACGTGCCCCTCTATGGCGGTGGATATGAATTTGAGGCAATGAGCCTGTGCAATTTTGCCACGTTGCCATAAGTTGAATGATTATATTATCATTCTTGGATAACTCTGCTGTATGAGGCGCAAAGGTATTGAATTCAATTCATCGAAATAACATTCATTTAAATAAATCAAGAAAATATATATATATATAGACTTTCAAATCCTTTTCCGGAAGATCTATTTGGTGTCCAAGGTTCACTAGTTACAACTGGAACTATTTATGAGCAATTATTTTTTTAGTGAATCTCTACTCTAACAACCTCAACATGTTATTGTATTAATTGGTGGGTTATGTAGCTTGAGTATCATTTAATTTGAAAATAATTTAAGAAAATGCAAAAAAAAGGGTACAGCAACACACTGATTCGTAATAATGAACTTAAAAGAATAAACACAAAAAAAAAAAAAAAACTTCAAGGACATTCATAAACAAAGTAAATAAATAGAATTTCAGTAAAAAAAAAAAAAAAAAAACTAATCAAACAACATGTTGATCCAATTGGACTTTAGGCTGATCTGCCTCAACCCACAAATTGAGTAAATTGAATCAGAATAACAGTATAACACAAGTAAAAAGTGAATTAATATTTTTATAACCCGTTCAATCCTTGAGCTGGATTGGATTGAATTGTTTCAGAAGTTGAAAGTTGAAACCCACACCTTTAAAAATCGAATTAGTAATTTCTTCTGATAATATTTTCTTCATACACCAAAACTCGTGACAAAAGAAACTTGTTTGGCCCACCACGTGATGGATCAATGCTAACCTAACCCATTTTGACTGTACCATGGCATGTAAAGAGAAACAAATTAATGCCTACAAATGGTGGTGTTACATCAAAAGATTAAAGTCCCAAATCAATGCTTCTTAATTTATTGCAACATCAACCCTCTACACGAGCATCTACCATGTGTATTGTGTTTAGAATCAATTTTCTTAACACCGTCCTCCTACCTCATGTAAATTAGAAGTATTAAAAGAGTTTTTACATTTTTAAGATATTATAAGTATATTTAATTACTCTTTATTTTTCTTTATAAGATAGTAGTAAGAAAAGAGAATTCAGGATATAGCATTACTCTTGTGTTCATTGAGACTCTATTAAAAATATAATACGTTTTTTTGCAGAGAATAAATATAATATGTTAGACACTGGAAAATGTGTTACAAACATTTTTCCACTAAACACAGGATTGTCATTAAAATATATATATAAAATCAATAATTAAAATTTTAATAGTATCTTGAAGTTATGCATGTACTTGCATTCTATCGCAATATATCTTTTAAAGGGCACACTTTTAGAGTAGCGAAGTACAAAGGGTTACTTGATAATGATGAAATAAAATTTGTGATGGGTATTCATTCCTTCCTTCCTCCCCATAGAATAAGTCATACAATTACCAATAGAATTAGTGTGCTTAGCTATTAAGTTAAGTATAACACCAAACCATGTCCATGTGACATATAGATGATCTTCTCAGTGAACAGTTTTCTTTAACAAAATAGGAAAGAAAGTGATAGAGCTAAAAAAAAGTGAGAAAAAAAAGTAGATATGCTATAATATTAAAAAAAAAAACACACACTAAGGATATAGTTAGCACTTGGCAGCAAAGCAATGAGTAGTAAAACATTGAAGTAGTATTTTACATGATGGTTTGCTTGGGAAAAGTACGCACACAATGACAATCAAACATAGCAGAATGCAAATGATGTGGTCGTGGTGTTGCATGGAAACGATTCCCAAGGAGAATCGAATCAGCCCACTTCCCTTCCTCTTTATTCTTCTTTACAGTTTGCCTCTACTTCCCTTTACCCTTCCCCAAGAGAATGGAGGCCAGATCTTCCTTGCCTCATTCATTCTTACCATTCAACTTCAAGAGAGAGAAAGTTTATACATACATTGAGATAAAGCTGAGGTTAGTGTGAGAGAAAGAAAGAGAGAATAAAATAGCTCAGCAGCAGCCGCAGCAGTGCTTCAACCGAAGAATAGAAAAAGAATACAAAAGATGGTCAAAATGAAACCTCGAAGACTTGTTATTCCATCATAAGCCTTCACCTATCTTTATTGAAACTCTCCATTTCCCTTTTCTTTTCTCTTTTTCCCATTTATTTAATCTTCTTGTCTGTTTTCCTTACCTTTCAAAGTTATACTGACTTGCTTCCATGCCTCCACTCACCTCGTTCTTCACTCTTCACTTACATTACATTCCTCATTGCTAGCTACAAAATTACTTACATTTATCTTTTGTATATAGTACTATTTTAGCCATTGCCTTATAACAGTTCCAAAATTACGTTTCAGTTTTTTCTTCTCCCGCCAAAATATTTTAACTACAAAATTAATATGTGTACAAGATATATACTAGTAATAATTTTATCACTAACCTTTTTTTACTACTCTTGCTAGCTACTTTTATGAAAGAATCAAAGAATATTCAAAATCAATTGTAAAGCAGAAACTATTTTTGAAACATATTGACAGTCAAAATTCTGTTGATTCCCAAAGAGTAATGGACATGAAAGAGACTTGGATCCCCTCGTGGATGTTATTGGGATAATTAGTAGGCCGGTCTATATGATTTAATGGTACGAATATTCATTACATGGTGGCAAATGCTGACTTGGATTCCACATTGTCCAATTAGAGGCCGCCAGCATTTCTTTTTTCTTTTTTCTTCCTACTGTTGATTTTTTTTCTTTTTGTTGTATGCTTGAATTCTGTTTGTGGGGTTGTACAATTCCAATTTGATTCATGTAACCAAATGCTGTGGTCAAAGGGACTTTCTAGGGTTCATGGTTTATTTGATTGATTAGATCTTTGGACACTCTGTCTGTTGTGCTATTAGGTTACATGCTCTTTCTATTGGTCTTGAGTTTGTTTGACTTAGCTATCTTGCTATAGACCATGAGAAAGTGTTTGCTAATTTTGTGTTGTGCTATCCAAATAACTCAAATAACATATTATAGTGCCAAAGTTCATAAATAGTACTAACCAATAGCCTTTTATAACTCATGCTATTTTCAGAATTTGCTAGTTTAATGTACAACTGTTCAAGATAACTTCAACTAATTTTATGTGGCTCCATCAGAATTTTTCTCTAAAATCGGCTGTGTGAATATAAGAATCACTTTACTACTACTTTAATGAGGGATAAAAAATTTAAAATTCAATCTCTTTTTTAAGATTATACACAAACTAATCCTGAAAATAACATTACTAGCAGATAAGAAACCAATAAGCCATAGTTCTGATAAAACAGAAACTAAGTAACATAGTTCTGATAACTTGCTTATAAATGGAGTATACATCTTTCCATTACTATATCAGTCTTTCTTGATGAGAAGGGTTTTGTTGTTTATTTCTGTAAATTAAAAAATGTGATTACGTGTCACAGAAAAATTGATAGAAACTACGTGATCTTGATCATATAATAATTTGTTTTAACTTTTAGAGGCCATATTATATACGAAAAATGCTTTGAATTTGAATGCACCTTTTGTGCTTGAACCGTAACGCATGTAAGCCTCTTTTTTTTTTGTTATAACATGTAAGCCCTTTAATTTGCATCCAGAGGTTGGAGGAAAAAAAATGAAAGAATAGAAATACCTAGTTCAGTTCAAACTAGCACTATCAATTCCTTTCCCCTGCCTCTAACTCTATCCGATTTTGGAGTTGAAGGAAAAAAAAATGATTATCCTATATTCCTATATGCACTTTGAACCCATTACTGTACAATTAAAAACTTGAAACAAAATGAAATTGTAGCCCACTGCCAAAGTATATGTTCAAAATTCAAAGTGTGCTCTCTTTGGAATTGTAGCACGAATTTCCTTTATCTCTTTTCCCTCCTTTAGAATTCATTGATTCCATTTATCAAGGTTGCCACTCAAACAGCACTAAAAAGTACTACAACACAACACGGCCCTCCATTTATTCTCTTTTTTTTCTGTGGTCTCTGCCAGTATATAAACCATCCTCCCCTATCACATTTCCTCATCAGCAAATCCTCTTCAGTTTCTGCATCTCTAATACTTCAACTCACTGTATTATCTTGAGGTTGGTCTTTGTAATTTCCCTTCCACTATCTGCCCCTCATATATTTTTCAATCTCACCTACCTAATTCTTCAAAAACTTTCTATGCAATTCTTCAGTATTTTAAATCTCTCCAGAGGGTCACATTATAGTAATGTGATCAAATCTGTCTTCTACTAGAGTGCTTCATTATGTCAGCCTCGTAACTTGTTTTCATAGCTTTCAGAGAAGTTTAATCCTTAACTGAGTTTTTTATTATTATTATTATTATTATTATTATTATTATTATTATTATTATTTGTTGTTCCAATATTATAATAAGCATTATGCTAGCAAGCTAGCTAGTGCCTAGTACAATACACAAACACATGTACATGTGTAGGATATAGATATACTATCATATATATAATGTGGCAACAATTATATAGAGAAAAACATCATCAAGTTTTATTGAACATTTGACACTTGTTTCATAATTTTATACTCATAGTTTTTCTAATGAGGATTGGTGAATGCAACAGTAATTTTGCAGAGAAGTAAAATATGAGCAGGCCAGGAGACTGGAATTGCAGGTCGTGCCAGCACCTGAACTTTCAGAGGAGAGACTCATGCCAGCGATGTGGGGACTCAAAATATGGAGATAGAGTTGTTGATTTTGGTGGTTTTGGAGGAAGAGGAGGGTCCTCATTTGGTTTAACTGGCTCAGATGTTCGCCCCGGCGACTGGTACTGTGCTGCTGCTAACTGTGGTGCACACAACTTTGCTAGCCGCTCAAGCTGCTTCAAGTGTGGTGCTTTCAAGGATGACTTGGCTGGAGGAGGCTATAACAGTTCTGACATCTTGCGCTCCAGAGCTTTTGGTGGCAGTGGAAGACCTGGATGGAAATCTGGTGATTGGATATGCAGCAGGTGATGACACAGTCATTCATTCATTCATTCATTGATTTTGTGTCTTTTCATTTTATTTTTTTTTAACCGTTATTGGTATAAAGTATTCACTGTCGATGATTAATCTCCGCCGTGGAACTTAGTGGGACACCTTTAGTGAGATTCTCTCATTCCAACCATATTTTTTTTCATCCACAAAACTTGAATCCAAGACTTTGCTTAAAGGGACCTAATCCAATACCACTAGGACAAAAAACTTGTTGGTCATCTTTTGATTTTTGGTTCTTTCTTAGGGGACATCTTGTGCTTTTTCCTTTGCCTTCTGTCTTTAAAGTGTAAAGAATATGGCAAACAACACAAAAACAAAAGGCACTGTTGGTGTTAATAGGCATGCAATGCTACTCATCTTTATTGGGTTTTCCCCTTTCTTTGACTGCTTTTAGGACTTTCATACTTCGAAAATTAGTTGTCCCTTAAGTGCAAAATATGGTTCACTTCACTAGTCTTTCCTTGTGTTTCTTGTTATGACAAAGTTTAATTTATTCCTTTTTTTTTTATCATTGAGCAGATCAGGATGCAATGAGCACAACTTTGCTAGCAGAATGGAATGTTTTAAATGCAGTGCTCCCAGGGACACGTACTAGAAAAAATGAGTTTATCCTAGCAAGAAAGGCTACATTAATTAATGGAGATGCTGCAAGATTTCTTTATTAATTTCTTTGGGATGTTGAAGACAGTGTGAATTCTGAAAAGGTGGTTTAAAATCCCATGTTACAGAGAAGCTAGCCAGCTGCATCCCTTAGGGTCTTTCTCAGATTTACCTCAAGAGCTACAACAATGTTGTTTTGGTGCTTTAAACTACTTTCTTTAGTTTTGGCGTTAGAGAGTTCATTTATTGTATGGTGCGTGGTTTTCTTAAATGAATATGAATCTCTTTTCTTGTCTCTTCTTTTCTTTTCCCATGAGATAAACTAGAAGTACTTCCAAATTAAGCATGCATGAGGGGTCATGTGGTACGCCATTTGTTACTATTTGATAACTCAAAAACAAAATAGTAGTCCTATACACACACAAGTCCACCAAGCAATTTTTTTAACAAGGGACAACCTTTAAACCTTTAAGTTGACAAAAAGAATATTTGAAATAACTTTGAATCAGCATTGCAAACAGTTCTCTTCAACTATGGAGTAAAAAAGGAAGACTTTGAATATATTTTTTAAGTTCCTATAAATATACCTTTATTTGATTTAGGTCCTCTTTTTTTGTCATTAGTTTTGACCTCATAAATTTTATTTATTAATTTTAAAATGGTCTCTATCACTACTTAGTAGTAACACCAACAATCATTTTAAAATAATAATTTGATGTGACATGTAACAATTATTGTGTGGTAATATAAATTATTTTATTAAGGGAGTTTAGTTTTTGATTGAACACTGTGTGAATTATTATAATTTTTTTATTATTAATCTTTAATTTCTACCGATAAAAAAAGATTATTTTTAAAAAATGTATAAAAACTAAAACCATGTTAAAAATATATTTTATAAAATAATATAAAAATGCCAAAGACCTTTGTAACTATAAGTGAAACATATTTTAAATAGCCAGAATCTAAGTTTGAGGTATGAGTACTCATTACTGAGAAATATTCCGTAACCTCTATATTTTGTATGAGAAATATCTCTAACTTGTTCCTTCCTTCCCTCACTTCAATGGCTTAACTTGGCATATTTGAAACATAAAATCACATTGGATTCCTTTCGCTGAATGTAAAGTATACCTTTAAAAAGGATGCACATTGAGGATTTAAAAGATGAGCCCAAGACTCCATAACTACATTTGCTTTTATGTAGGACTCTTGTCTTTCTTTCAGGCAAGCTTTATGTTAGTGAAGTATCTTCGATTCTTTTCAAGCAAGCTTTATGTTGATGAAATGTCTCCAAGTCTCGACCCTTGCTAGATTATATATAAGATATATGATTCTCCTTATATTACTATTAGTTCACTGTTCTCATTTTACTAATATATGATTCTCCTTTTTATATTACTATTAGTTGGAGGTCCCAAGATGTCCTCCTAGTTGGGTGCAGTTTGGTAATGGTGCTGATTATAAAAATAAAATAAATCCCTTGAAAATATAATCTAATATATACCTATCAATTTAGAAGTTTAAAATTTGTGATCCTTCTTTCCAATAAGGGGCATTATCATCGATTTTTGCGAGTTAGAATCCATTTCATTATTTTCTTTATAATCATCCAGTTTTCTTGTTCGAAGAAAAATAAGTAACATTCTGAATGATAAATGAGGCAAAATGGGTTCCATTCGTGAATACAAAAGTTTGCATTAATGAGATACACCATATCAATGAGATTATAAAAGAAGCTGCTGATGCAAGAACCATTAAAACACACTTTCTATTGCCATGTATTATATCTCTGCAAGTTCTAGCCTATTTGATAATGGACCAAGCTAAGGCATCCATTGGGTCAATACATTTCTTGAGAAGCATGTCATCTGAAGCAAGGATAGCAGAGTTCACTGCCCTCACCTGAAGAACTTGAAAGAAGAACACTCAAAATAATGTATCCAAACGGAATTTTAAGTATTAAATAATTTACCTATTTATTTATACAAAACAGCAATTGAAGCTTAGAAATTAATAAATTCATGTACTACATAATTTCAAACACTAAATAAATTGAAGCTCAAAAATCTTTTTTTTAAAAAAAAATAAGTTATATAAAATATATAGGTGAGTGAAAATATCATGTGTTATCTTGTAATATATAGAGGTAGTTACATATTAGTTTTTTTTCTTAAATAAGAAATCATGAGTATTTCTCAATCCACTGGATCAAAGATTTATTCTATTCATGGTGTATAACAATCACCAACCCAAGAAAATTTTGAACACAATAAAAATAATTAAACATAAATTTTTGTATCATTTTTATTTATGTGAACATAATAAAACCTTACACACTATGTGTTACTACATATTAGCTATTTAACTTGCCCTTGAGTAATCGGATTTTCCATTATTAGTATTTTATATATACATATTTTTAAGAAATGATGCAACTTGGCTGGTTAGATTCCAATAAAAGTTGGTGGCTATCAAAAAAGATCTATAAGCCAATTGGATAATCAAATTAGTATTTGAGAGACTTGTCCATGATTGGATTATAATATGATAACACAATTTTAAAAATATTACTATAGAAACATTGATAAAACATATTAATATATATATATATATATATATATATATATATATATATATATATATATATATCGGAACAAATGCAGAAAAGTAAAATCAAAATAATATAATAAAATTGAAATAATTTGTAAGTCTTAAAAATTTATTTTACATTGATATTAGGTATAATGAAATATATTAAGACAAAAAAGTGGATACAAAAGAAAAGATATTAAAAAATTATAAGTTTTTCCTTCATGTCCCCAAAAAATATACAATTATATCCGAATGTTTTAAAAATAACGAATTCGTGCCGGTACAAATATAAATTTTTACCTTTTCATTAAGGACTTTTTTGTACTAATTGAATTTATTACTCAATAAGATGGGCTTCCGCAATTTATCTCTTTCACCCAAAAACACTCAACAAAAAAGATCTCTAAGCCAATTTTATCAACTTAATATTTGAGAGACTATCCAAGATTGGATTACTTAGTTGTGAAGGATCTAATTCGCCCGTTTTATTTTATATTATTTAAAAACAAGCCTCTCAAATCAGCCTTGCAATGCAAAAGGATACAAACCAGAATTTACTAAATATCCTGCTGATGCTACATTCATCCAAACTCTGATATCAAGGAAAATATCATTTTTCCTAAATACAAATAAGCAAGTCTAAAGCTAAATTACTGTAATAATTTTCAACCAAATAACTTTCACCTAAGAAAGGCAATGCAGTAGTCTATCTGTGGAATTGCCTATCAAATGTTAAAATTGCATATTACGAGATAAAATCTGAATTGAGAAAGTAACACAGTTCCACGAAACGTTCCAGCTTCCCCAAGTATATACTTCCATGCCAACATCTGGAAGGTAAAAATTAGCCAGTCCAATTGATGTGGACCCGTACGATGTTAGAATCCCAAAGAAAACTTAGAACTTGAAGAGCAAATATAAATAAGAGCCAAGCTCACAGGCTTTTGGAAACACAGAAAGAACATACGCATAAAGGAACTCTAACTTAACTACCAAAAATGATAACTGAGATAGTCAAATGAATATGAAATGGTTTTGTTAAGATCCAATTAAATTGATAAGAACCTTCGGGAGAAGTATACCACAAAGGCTAGTTGTTGTAGTTCAGGATCCCATGACCTTATTATACCCAAACTATATTCGCATACCTCCAAGGCTCCAATGTAGGACTCAAATCCTATACCTCACAATATCCTAACATCCCACAATCTACAGTCCCGATGCCCGTGCAGATTGGTAGTGCATTAACCTTTTGATTAGTTCCTAGCAAAAACTATGCCACTGGTTTGCAGCTGAGACATGGAGGAAGAAGGCTCTGATGCCAATTGATAAGAACCTTTGGAGCATTGTTGTCAAACTCTTGAGTTAACTCCGACTCTTGCAAGTTTACTATTCTAGGTAGAGAAAACAAATTAACTCACTATCAAACTCTTTTTCTAGATAAACTCGGGTCGTTAAATGCGCATAAACTTGACTCCTGAGTAAAAAAGTAAGTATTTATGCTACTCATGGATTTTATTTTATTTTATTGGTATTGAAAGGGCGGGTTAAAAAGCCCAAAAGAAAAAACTACACAGCAATATATCAAGGAGTAGAAACTCCCATCAAGTCAGCTAGCCAACATAAATTTAACATTTTACTAGGCTCAAACGATTTGAAAAAAAATTATCTCTTTTTGAAATGTTTTCATTTTAAGAACTTATGGTTTTGTGAATTTATGTATGATTGTGGTAGTTTATGTAGTTTGATCTTATGTAGTACTAATGTACTATTACACCTTATTCTTGTGGTTTGCTACTTTGATTCATTATAGAGTTGAAATGTTAAACTATTGTTAAGACTTAAGAGTACTATCTTTATACATATATGTCATTAATAGTTTTTTTATTAATATATTTTATAATTATAATAGATAAACTCTTATATTATGAGTTTGAGTTAAGTTTGACAACCTCACTTGGGAGAACCATAACACAAAAGCTAGCTATTGTAGTCAGAAAACGCACAAAACCTGTCTTATAAACCTCATAATAATTAAGATCCCATACTTCCAATGTGAGACTCAAATCAAGTCCCATAACTTGCAATGGGATCCTAACAAGTTTCCATGAAACTAATCTGCATGTCACAGTGCCTGGTCTCACGGTAGCCAAATGCAGGAGTCCAGATGCATAACCAAACACAAAATGAGAACAACTCTGTACTCACGTAGCCTCCTCTTTTCTATTTCTGAGTTCCAACACTTGCACTTTAAGAATTTCACACGGACCCTTTTCTAACCTATGCTTCAGGAATTTTAAGTTCATGTTCATCCAATTCTTATTTAGATAATTACTCTACACAATGGAGACTCTGACATAAAATTATAGCATTGAAGAAAAATTAAATTAGAGAAACAAAGAATATACAAATATAATACCTCAACGAGAGGGAATCATGCCGGTTTTCCTGGCATAGGCAAAGATGCCACCGGCCTCGATCACTGGACCCGCGTCGCCGATCGGTTTCAAGCGATACTCCTTTCCGGTGGTGTGATTGATCAAGCGGCTCTCTCCGAGCTCAATCGTCACCACATCGCCGGTGGTGCACTCCTCGCAGAGGCGTCCCTCCGACTCTAGCGGATACACCTCGCCGGTGGCCACGGAGTTCCGAAAGAAGATCCTAGCGTACGACTCCGCGACCACTGCGGCGGCGCCGGAGGCGCCCAGCGCGACGGGGGCGTGCTCGCGGGAGGAGCCGCAACCGAAGTTGGCACCGCCGATGACGATGGCGTACTTGGTTTTGATCTCGCCGGGTTCGATGAAACGCGTGGCGTAGGTGGCGGGGAGGCCGATGAGGGCGTAGGAGCCGAGCTTCTCGTACTCGTCGGGCTTGGAAGGGACGAGGGTGAGGTACTCGGCGGGAATGATCTGGTCGGTGTCGATATTGTCGCCGACGACGTAGCAGAGGCCGTGGAAGGAGGCGGAGGGAGAAGCGGACGCGGCGGATTGAGCGCGTGGGGTTTGGAGAGAGACTGCGACGCGGTTGCGAGGGTTTGATGACTTGGGAGTTGGGAAAGAAAGGAAGCGCGGTAGAAGAGTGTGAGAGTGAGAGAGGGAGAGTTTGGTGAATGCCAGGTTCCGAGGAAGAACGGTTGCGGCAGAAGAGAACAACGCCATTGTTTAATGTTAAGTGCTTTTCCCTTTCCCTAACACTCGTGGTTAGTATTTATCTAGACTATTCAAACGGCGCCGTTTATGTGCAGGAACCTGGCGGCGCGTGTTAGGTAACTACTATTTACTTCCGTCTTCTTTTCTCTCATCTACAAGAAATAAATAGGGAATTACGTGAAAAGTTATAATATTTGGATTGAAAATAAATAATGTTGTAAGCTTGTTTGATTTAGGATAAATGGAGATGAGATAAATAAAATTAGAAATAAAGGCACTATATTATCTCTATCGTTAACTTTAATACAACCTCGTGTTATAGTTTGCGACTTGATATGAAAAAAATGATTCTCAATCCTTTACTAATACAATTGATTACATGCTAAATATAATGGGATGAATAAAGCAATAATCATATAAACTCGGATGCAAAAATGGACTATAATCGGTTTCAAGAATGCACAATCGATTATTTACGTATCTGAATCAGCGTCGAGAAGCAACTAAGCATAGTCTTCACAATTGGATTTGTCCCTTTCTGATGTAAGATGCACAATCAAATTTCGCAAAATTGTTGTTTATTCGAATTCTTAGACAGCAGTAAAGATGTTGGCCAACGGATATTGTCATTATCATTCATGTTATAGTTTAGTCAAAGCAATCCACAACATTTATCAGCACAGGAGCCATGTGCTTTGAATTCATGTATTATGTGAGACGAATCAAAGTTATGGATGTTATGAGACATCTAACAAATTAATCTTTTGAGCTAGACCGGTTTTTTTTCTCACGTACTTAAGATTTTGTTTATTTTACGTACTTCCGACCTAATAATATCAAGTTCATATGATATAGAAATTCATAAAATAAATATAATGAAATGAAAATGACCCACATAATTATATAGCTTTAAATAAAACAATGTAATAATAAATCAAGTTAGGTGAGTTTTAAAATTAATTTTTCCAAGTCAATTAAATGGAAGAAGGAAATTGAGGCTGAATCAAGTTGGTTTTTGAAGAAAACAAATTACGTTAACCAAATTTAGCCAATCATATAATTTATTTAGGGCAGGTCATTAGGTTGCCCATAAAAATTAAACTTTCGTAAACATTCGTTCCGAGGAAAACTTGAATAAAAGAAGGATGAGGAAAACTTGTAAATATTAAACACCTTGTTCCTTAGATTTAATAAATGCAATGAAAGAACTAACAGTACACATCTTAAGCCGCATTATGAATTTTCTAAAGAATTCTCCCAATGTTTCTATTCAAACAGCATCAATGAACTCGACAAAGAAAACTAGGAGTGTATATATGTCTATAACTCATTCTATTTATGTATGCCTCTTTTTGAAAGAAAAAAAAAACCATATTTTTGTATGAATTTTGAAAGAATACAATTTTGTGTTTATTCTATTAGTAAAATTGTGGAGTTACAAGAGAGATATTAGGTTATAATAAAAAAAACTAATTATATACAACAAAGATCTTAGGCTATAATAAGAAAATTGGATACAAAAATATATTAACATATATTCTAACATATCCTAGACTATAATAAGAAAACTAGATATAAAAATATATTGACATATATTCTAACATACTCCTGCAGTCGGAGCGGGAGGTTGTCGTATGTTGAGAAGCGGGAGGTTGTCGTAAATTGAGACTGTTCCAAAAATCCTCAAATAGAATCAAGGAAAGGTCTTTTGTAAAAATATTTACAATCGGATAATGTGATGGGACATGTAAGACTCGAATTTCCCCACGAGCAACCTTTTCACGAACAAAGTGAATATTCATCTCAATATGTTTAGTGTGCTGATGCTGAACAGGATTTCTGGAGAAATACATCGCACTAACATTATCACAATATACCAAGGTAGCTTTCCGAATAGGACAATGAAGCGCTAGAATGAGGTTTCATAACCAACAAGACTCAGAAGTCACATTAGCAATGCCTCGGTATTTCGCCTCCACACTAGATCGTGACAACGTAGCTTGCCGTTTAGCGGACCAAGAAATTAAATTATCACCAAGAAACACACAATAACTCGATGTGGAGCATCTAGCATCTAAGCATGTACCCCAATCAGCATCTGTATAAGAGAGAAGAGTAGATGTGGAAGATAGATAAAGATGCAAGCCATGATTAAGAGTACCTTGAATGTAGTGCACAATGCGCTTGAGAGCGTATATGTATTCTTCCCTCGGGTCATGCATGAATAAACACACTTGTTGCATAGCATAAGCAATATCCGGTCTCATGAAGGTGAGATATTGAAAAGCCCTTGCAAGGCTTCGATAATGAGATGGATCGGCATATGGTGTGCTGGAATTAGCATTGAGCTTTGGTTTCGTGTCAACTGAAGTGGGAGATGGCTTACAAGATGACATGTCAGCTCGTTCAATGATCTCTATTGCATACTTCCGTTGAGATAAGAATAGACTACATGCATGATGAGTTACAGCTATACCCAAGAAATAACTCAACGATCCTTGGTCCTTCATAGCAAATTCTGAACTAAGAAGGGATATGATAGACTTGCGAATAGCATCAAAAGAAGCTGTCAAGATAATATCATCCACATACAAAAGAATGTAAGCCATAGTTGTACCTTATCAGTAAATGAAGAAAGAATGATTAGAAGTATTGTGAGAAAACCCAAGAGTAAAAACATAATCAACGAATCTCTTGTACCAAGCTTGAAGGGCCTGTTTGATGCCATATAGAAATTTCTTCAACAAGCATACATGATTAGGATGATTCAGGTCCCTAAAACCCATGGGTTGATGCATGTACACAGTCTCTTTGAGTTCTCCATGCAAGAAAGCATTCTTCACGAATTCGGGTCATGCTTTAGAGATGGCTAAACTAAGAACAGTATGAATAGTTGCCAGTTTGACTACCAGGCTAAAAGTCTCACCATAATTTATGTTAATCTATTGTGTTTTGTCATCCCCTACAAGACAGGCCTCATGCCTCTCAAAAACACCATCAAATTTTTCTTTATGAGTAAAAATCCATATAGACCAAATCATATTAACATTAGGCGGACAGGGCACCAACTCTCACGTCTTATTTTTAATAAGAGCATTAAATTCATCATCCATAGTCATTTTCCAATTCGGGTCACAAAAGGCATACACATGATTACGTGGTAGTGGGGATTTAGTGACACTATTGTAAAGATTTGAATGTCATTTGGCTTTGAAAATCCCAAGCTGACTACGTGTCACGAGTTTGAGAGCCAAAAAAGAAGTGGGCTGATATAAAGGTGAAGGTGTAAGCACTGGGCTGGGTGAGGGTTGCTATTGTGGCGATTGTGGGCTAGGTGTGGGTGGGCCGGATAAAGGTGTAGGTTGGGCAGCAAGATATGGGCTGGGCAAGAATAGTATGCAATAGGTCATGTGAGATTGTTGCATAGATTCATTAAAGGATCGTAGCATCAAAGGTCAACCATAGTTCCTTTTCTTCATCGATTTTAGGCACCTTCTCCTTGCCTTTCTTCGGTGGGACGATGTGGTGGAGGACATTGTGAGAAAGTGCATGAATCTTGAACAGTTCCCCCCACGTTGCATATTGGACGTTTTCCATCTCTAGGGTGATGGAGATATAGTTCTTGATGTTGGAGACAACAAGAGTTGGATAGAATTTGTTGGAGTCAGTCATGGTGGCTGACGTGAGAAGAGAAATGGCGACTAGAAAGAGAAGAAGAGAAGCTAAGACATGGTGGAAGCAAGAAAGGATCTCACCTTAGACTGTTGATACCATGAAAGAATAAAATTTTGTGTTCATTCAATTAGAAAAATTGTGATTATATACCACAATTACAAGAGAGATCCTAGGTTATAATAAAGAAACTAATTATACACAAGAGAGATCATAGGCTATAATAAAGAAATTGGATACAAAAAATATATTGACATATATTCTAATATATCCTAAGCTATAATAAGGAAACTAGATATAAAAATATATTGACATATATTCTAACAAATTTGATAAAGCAATGAAAGAACTAAAAGTCCACAATAAGCTGCACTGTGCACTTCCTAAAGAATTTTGTCAAACCTCTATTCTGAACAGTAATGAATGAGTTTGACAATGTCTGCAAGTCATTCTCATTGAACAATACATAAAATTCATGCCACATATTCTCCACTAGCTACCCTATGATTAAGAAGTCTTGTATTCCTGTGTTTGCAATTGCATTGAACAATAAGTAGAAGTGTTACCTACCTAGCTAGGTAGGCCATGGATGCATGCATGTCATTACCAGTCTCATTTTTCCTTTAATTTATAACGTTCAGCCTTCACAACGTGCTTTCGAGTGAAGTGCGAATTATCTTTCGGACATCCTTTCTAATGGAGAAGAATGCTGAGATTAGTGCAATATACAGGGCTGAATAGATGTGGATAACTTTTGCATGAGCTAAACCAGATTTTCCCTTAATGGACTCTCTAATCAGACCCCACATAAGAATAAGTATTCTAAAAAGGCTCATTCTCCCTGGTTTTATCAGACTTGTGATTGCTCCTCCCACAGACAAGTAGCTTCCTCCCAGAACCTGCAAGACAAACCCAAAAGAATGTCCAAGCTTAACACACTCTCTTAACACATTCTTTTAACATACTCTTTTATCATTGGTTGAAATTTGTTAGAAATCACAAAGATTATGCGAGGCTCACTCCTTGTTTAATGAACTTCACTCGTGATTTTATAATTTTTGACACATTATAACCAACAATAGACAATGTTAGAAGTAGCGTGGAGTGTATTGGTAGCACTAATCTCAATACTAATAGAGGCATTAGTTTTCAGTTACTAATCAACACGACACCTCTAGGCGTTGGAGATCTGATGCAGCAGAGACTGCCCTTGAATTGAACTGGTGCAAGTTTAGAAGATTTCTGTAGCTTGGGATGGTTTTCTGCTTGCAAATTGCCTCTGCAAGAGCTCCAGGGTAGAGAAGAGTCTTCACTATTAAAAGAGGGAAGAACTCACTTGCAATAAACTGAGAAGATGTCACTTCTAATGGTGTCTGACAAATTCCAAATCTACATGGAACACTGCAAATAAATGGGACCTTTGTCATGAGTATCATCACTATGACACAAACAGGATTTAAAAATACTATTCCAGAACTTCATGCATAGCTTTTGGCATTAATCATTGCAGGAATAATAAGACCCTGTTGTCACCAGTGGCATTGCAATCATAAAAATAATTAGGAGATCGATTTTGCACTTCTGTTAGCTAGTTCATTAGTCTATGATGCCGTGTTGTATAACTAGCACATGATCAACACATCGGAAAACTACAAAATTTTAAATGTAAGTGACAAAAAAAAAGGTGGGTTCCTAAATTAAATGTTACATCAACCCTAATTTCAGGAATATTTAATTTAAGTGAAGATACATTTGATTTCAACAAAGGATAAAATCCTGTTGTTGACTAATGAATTGAAAATACTAAAACGAAAATGACAAGAGGCATTATTGAAAGGACCCCTCTGTTCTAAAAGCTCCCCAAAATATGGAATCGATGTGGCAAACTGGGGTAACACTTTGACCACTTCAATTTTCAATTTTTTTACCCTAAAACGTAAACACCTCTCCCTCTTTACGTGTAACAAAAACGTTTTCGTTTTGGTTTTCCCTCGTCTGCATTGGACCAGATCCACGTCAAACTCTAGTTTTTTTTATATATATATATAAATAAAAAAAACCGCCAAGCACGTGAAATGGAGGTGCCATATCATATGCTAGTCCAAGTAAAAGATGTATACATTGGAATAAAGTATTACACTTAAAACATTTTGTTTGTATTACAAAGAAATATAGTTGATACGTAAATTGTTTTACTATATATATATTGTTAAAGAATTTTTTTGTACAACTAAATTATATCACATTTTTAGCAAATTCAAACATAAGTCTATTATTTTGCACAAATAACTCTGTTATTTTTATTTATTTATTCATATATTAACATTTGATTGAAATGCTAATATTTCTGTTCACACACAAAAAAGAAAACAGCAATAGTGGAATTACCACGAGCCTATATCAATTAGTTTCGTTTGGATCATTCGTATCTTAGACTACACTGTATTCAAAATTTGGGGTTGCACAGTTGTTGCTTCTTGCACCTCTATCTAAGTTGATTTCTGCATCCTTTCTAAAAAAAAAAATTTTTACCTTTTGAATTGGTCATTTTAAAAGACAAAATTTCAAAATATAATTTTACGCTCCGTATTGATCATTCCAAGTTCCAGAAGCCAAAAAAATATGCGAAAGCAACTTGGAGGTGCAGAAAGCAACAACCAAATTTAGCAACATATCCTTTTGTTGGGCCAAGCCGATGGCAATAATTGAAAAAAATTAAATCTGCACATCAGGAGACAAAAGACAAACTGCCCGAAAAAGTGAGGAAAGGGGCCCAAATTGGTAGTCCATTACAGAATACTGAAGCCAATATAATGCCAATCACTGACCAAATAGAATATAATGTCAAATTCAACGCAGTTAATATTCACCGTGGCACACAATTTTAAGACGCAACATTGTCTTTCTTGACAGTAGCATAATCTATATCACCTTATCTTTGACTATGTCTTATCTCTTACTTGAGGATATAAGGTTCAAAGCAAAGACGTAACAACGAATTAATTAATTAATAGATGTAGTTTTTTCTTTTTTGCAAGCAGTACATATATAGCTCAAATATCTTTATATTTGTAATGATTACCCTTTTGTTCACAAACATAAATTTATGACAATGTACCATTAAAGAAAAGAAAACCACTAACAATTTCCCTACAGCATTTTTGAATCTTTACACGACCTTTGTATAAAAGAATAGAGGATTTTTATAGTAAGTAACTCAATTTGCTTTCAAAAAGGAGGAGAGGAGGCAGCCAAATTAATGCTTGATGTTGTCGCTGAGAAATGAGAATTAGAAACGAACGGTTGGTAGTATATATTCTCTCACCCTTTGGCTCTCTCCAAGAACCAACCCTTCAGTTCAATCCAAATCTAGGTTTGAGGCGAAGATATTAAATCGAAAAGTGACAAAGTTCACACAAGTGGGTGAGATGACAAAGCTCCGCATCGCATGTGGGTCACACATCCCGCTGTCCAATAATTGGCCTCTAATAATTGTCTGGGCCCCACCTACTCCAGTAAAAAAAAAATAAAAAAAAATCATATTTGACTATCACAACTACGTTAATTAAACGCAAGTGAATAAAAAATTGATTGATTAAAGTAACGTCTATTGCAAATATCGATATATTTATTGCAATCTCATGACTGTTGATAAGTGATTAAGTGACAATTTACTTGGCGAATGACGATAAAATATAGTACATATATGGCAAGTTGCTCAAAATGAAATCTTCACATTTCGGGTATGTGGAGCAACCTTCCCTTGGACATTTTAGCCAACATCTTCTCATTTCTCTCCCCAGACTCGTTGGCTAGAGCAAGATCAGTTTGCAAGAATTGGCACAAATGTTCCAAGGCTTATCCTATAGCCACAACAACCTCTTCATGGTTCTTGGCTCTTCCAATTCGCAACCATAGACCATATTGCTACGCTCATAATCCAGTGATAGATAAATGGCACCAACTCTCTCTACCAATCCCATCAATTCGACCAATTGGTCCAATAGGGAGCCTCCTCCTCTTAAGGGTCACCAATTCCACAACCCTCCAATTGGGTCTTTGCAACCCCTTCACGAGAGAGTTTAGGCACCTTCCCCGGTTGCATGTTGCAAGAACCAACCCTGCCGTTGGAGTAGTTACAACCTCGGAGTCATCGAATCCAAACCGTGATGACGATGATGTTCGGTTTCCTTCCTTTAAGGTCTACGTGGCTGGTGGCATGTCCGAGGCAGCACAAGGTGGCGGCGCCACGTATGAAACCAAAGTGGAGATGTATGACTCGCGGTTTGACACGTGGCGGATTGTGGGGTCCACGCCTGTCGAGTTTGCCGTTAGGCTCACCGTGTGGACACCCAATGAGAACGTGTGCATTGGAGAAACGTTGTATTGGGTAACCTCGGCCAGAGTCTATAGTGTCATGGGATTTGATGTTGGTAGAAATAGATGGAGGGAGTTGGGTGTGCCTATGGCTGAGAAGCTGGAATTTGCCACGCTTGTTCCGCGGAATGGGGCATTGGGATTGGTTGGTGGCACGTGTGGTGGAAGTGCTTGCATTTGGGAGCTAAATGAAGGGGACAAATGGTGCTTAGTGGATAAGGTGCCACTTGAATTGGGGTTGAGATTGTTGGGAGAGAAGAGAATTTGGGAGAGTGTTAAGTGTGTGGGGAATGAGGATGCTATTTGTTTGTATAGGGATATTGGATATGGGATGGTGATTTGCAAAAAGGTAGTAGGGGAAATAATGGGTAGGTGGGAATGGGTTTGGGTTGATGGGTGTGGTTACACCAAGGGGAAACAAGTGCATAATTGTCCAATCAGAGGGGCACTTGTTCATCCAAGTCTTGCCTCCTCTCTTATCTTTTAAACGATAGTAGTCTTCTTTTTGGTACAAGTTGCAAGTGACATTGTGAAGTGTTGTGAGATAAATAATTTATGTTTGAATTCAAAATGTAACTTGGCTTTGCTACAAACTTATTAAAAAAAATGTGAAGCAGGTGTAAAAATTGCACATAGGCGTGGGCGAAAATCCCATCCACATGAAATCAAATAACCTTTCAATCTATGCCTTTTGCTCTGCATAGCCTGTCTGAATTTTGTCCCTCTTATTTGGGTTGCTCTTAATTAATTTGGGCTTAGTACTTTGGGTTTTCATTGAGTTAAAAGATGGGCTTGGGCTATTTATACTTTTTCTTTTGTCAATTACGTTTTTCTTTTTTCTTTATCTTTTTAAATTTTATTGTAAAAAATACTCTTTATATGAAAAAAAGGTATAAATCTTATTTTTATATACTCCATTTTCATTATTCTCTAAAGCTTGTTTATCTATTTTCCCTCCTTTCCTTTTTTTTTCTCTATCAAAAGGTATTTAGATTTTAGCATACTCTCATTAGTCGTTACAATTGTACCCCGATATTCAATATTCAATTTCATGTACATGTAAAATACTTAAATCAAATTGTTGATACTGCACACACGACAGGATATGCTGTGATAACTTTATTTTTACCCTTTTAAATTTATTTAATATATTGAGTTGGGACATCACTACAAATGAATACGAAAGAGAAAGAAGATTTGGTATAATGAATAACCCACAAAGGAGTAACAAAAATGGAATAAAACCAATTAGGCCAAAAACAAATGAAAATTGGATTGCAGAAGAAGTATCAACATTTCCATGGGAAAACAAAAACATAGTTCGGACTCCAGATAGTTTCGGCTTCAGTTATTTCCGTATAATTTTTACCAGGACTCATGGCCGACAGAGTAAAGAGAGAAAGGAGAAAATATTTTACAATTTTTTAAAAATATGTTATATTTCTGGATGGATTGGATTTTTGTCCACTAAAATGGATTGGATTGTATTTTATTAGATGGATAGGGAATATATTGGACTTTTTAATGGATCAAACTCATCAAAAGTGGATTCATGGATTATTTCTACCCCGTCCATTATAATCCGACTAAATTTTTTTCCGATTCATCCATTTTATCACTCTACTTAATGTATTCTAACTCTAATATAATGATTCCAGTAAAAAAAAAAAAAACACTCTAATATAATGATAAGTAGAAACTAACATATTTGGATCATAAGTAGCAATGACTCAAACCATATATCTAAAGCTCTTTAATTTAATAAAGTTGATTGATAATCTAGTTTGGTATAAAAAAAAAACGAACAATATACTGTTATTACCTAAAAAAACATATATTGTTGTGGTAAATTTGTTAGTTTTTTTTTTACAATAATTACTTTAAATGTTATATCTAAAGTAGTGTATGAAAACTAAACTTTTACTCTAAAAGTGATATTTTTTTTGGTAAGTTGAGGAAAGAAACAGCAAGAAAAAAAAAGTTCAATTTAATTACTTATGTTGTTTTTTTTATATTGAGAAATACTTATGTTCGGTCTCAAAGTTAAGCCATTGAAAGAATATTATTGAAGCAAATAAATTGTTACAAAATTATTATGAAAGGTGCTTATATAAAAGTATAACCAGTGTTATTTAATCATTAAAAAATAAATTTTCAAGTCAAAACAAGAGTTTATATGAGTTGAGATATTCCACCAATGTTTACATTAACAGTGCATAAAACTAATCTTTATATTTAACATCAAAGTTGAAAATAAAACAGATAGAAATAGAATAGTGAATACCAAAACTTAGTAAAAGAGAATAATGAATATGAAAGCGAATCGCGAAGAAAAATAAAATCCCAAGAGATATTGACTACGTCGTCTCTGTATGACTCTTTCCTTTTTTCTTTTTGCCACATGGTTTTGTTCACCATTTTCTATATATATACAATTCACACAGCAAAAGTCATCCACGTAAATACAACACAAGAAACAGACAGAGAGAAATTCACACATAAAAATCATCACTTCAAATTAAGCTAGAGCTAGAAAGATTCAGAGGTAGCTATAGAGAGAGAAACAGAGGTCATGGATGGTTTGCAAAGATCTGAGGTGTCTTTCAGGAGACAGGGTTCATCAGGGCTTGTTTGGGACGACAAGTTATTGTCAGGGGAATTGAACAAAGTGAACAACAACGAAGACCAAAAGGGTGGTGGTTCTGGTGGTGACCTTAACCTTAAAGTTAGAACTACACCACCCAACACCACCATCCAGAGAAGCCGCTCCAACGGCGGCTACCGCACCGGAAAAGTCTCGCCGGCGATCGAGCCTCCCTCTCCCAAGCTCTCTGCTTGCGGCTTCTGCAGCGCTTTCGGGAAAACAAGGGAAAAGGGCCGTGCTAAGCATCGATCAAGGTAGGTTTTTTCTCGTCGCCGGAGACGGTGGTTCATGCAGCTCTTCAACACGTTCTGTTTATGTCCACTTAAGATTTAGGGTTTGAGTTTGAGTTCGTATATGGGAATAGAGAAGGGTGAATTGTAGCCCTCCGTTTCGTCTCTGTTTACGAGTTTTGGTTTGTTTTCATGTTTCAATTGTCTCTGTGGAAGAAGAGATGATGATAGTTTGGGGTGAGTTGGGTTGTAATCATGTGTATGTTTGTTGGGTCAACCAGGAATTTTGATCTCTGTACAAAGTAAAATCTCCAATAAGATCTATCTTTCACAAATTTGGGATTGGTGCAATATCCGAACGTGATTTAGTACCGTGCTTTTGCTTTTGTTTAATAATCAACACCATATTTATATATTGTATTTGTATGATATATTTGATAAATATGAGGAACTTGAATTTCTACCATGTGTTTATAAATTGAACTGATAGTTGAATAAAGAAAATCAAGGGGAAAAGAAACCATAGAGAACGCAAAGAAAATCAGCTTCATGTTTCAAATCATCCCTATCCTCTGAGTTGTTTTTTTTATTATTGTGAAGAATTTGTGATCAGTTGCAAACAGAAGCGTAAGGTCAAATTTCATGTGGCTGTTTGCTTTTTTTTGAGAGAGAGAAATGTGGCTGTTTCCTTGTTTGTTCTATCGTCGGCGGCGTATGACAAAATAGAATGATAGATTGTGAGCAATAATATTATTTTTAATGGCTGGCATAAAGAGAGAGTATCACTGACCTTCTTCTGAAAATAATACGAAAATTCCTCTAAAGATAATAAGAAAAAATAAATACTAAGTAGTAAGAAAATCGTGCATAAAATTTTTCTTAAAAATCTTGTTCTTACTAGCAATTATAGTGATTCAATTTCCAAAATCAACAGAATAAATAGATAATACTTCTAATTACTTTTTGATAGGTACAGTAAAAAAGGGTCATTTAATCCCTATCAAAAAGTAATTAGCATCTATTTATTTTGTTAGGTTTTAGAAATTGAATCACGGTATGATTGCTAGAAAAATCAAGATTTGTTAGGAAAATTTTCATGCACGTTCTGCTTATTATTTATTATTCTTTTTTGTATTTTTAATTAAGATATACTCCCACATTTTTTTAATAAATTATTTTATAAATATGTTATGATTAATAAATTCGCTGAGTAATTATTGATATCTTTAAATGTTTCGCTGTCATCAATTTCAGAAGCATTGTGAAGTTTGTAATATAATTGTCTCTTCAATTAGTGATATTCTTTTTCGTCCATTTAAACTATATTTATGGTCAAAACAGAGTTTATTAGTAATACTAATACGACTCAATTCAAGGGATTTTTTTTATAACAAGAAAAATTAAAGCCGAATTTAGTTTAACCATTCAACGTCGGTGTTGCTGTGTGAGAAGGGAATTTGATCACTATTGAAGACAGTCTCTATAATTTATTTGAAGGTTGAAAAAACAAATTTGTCCAAATCAATATGGTTTATCCCCCACTTGACCACTTCAATCAATTCAATGGGACATATTTAGAGCAATTAGTGTCCTACCCACGAGAAAGTGAAGGCTATCACTTAAATTATGACGTGCTTCTGTGATCAGTGATTACTATTTGTGATTCCAGGAATCGTTATCAAACATTCACACAAACTTCTCCTAAGCTTCTTATTCTTTTGTGACATCATTTCTGCTCTCCAATAATTACACTTTCAAGTTCTTTTCCTTTATCCTGTTTGCTTTCACATTTTTATGTTGTTTTTTTTATATTAATTTTGTAAGTGGAGTATACCATATCAAATAGTCCATACTCGATAGTCCATACTCCAGAATATAAATTGTCAAATAATAATACTTATCCATTTTATTGTCACAAAATATAAAATTATTCTTAATGTATAACTTAAAGTATCCTCCACGCAATGGTTGAATTAATCTCTCTTGAAATAAAAAATTATTGAACCTGGGAATTTAAAAGCTACATATTTTATATTACCTATTAATATTTACGTGCAGAATTAAATCATTATTTTGATTATCATACGATTATATAATGGGGTTGGAATATGATTACATATGTTTTGAATTTGTTTGATTGTCATCCTGTTCCACATTGAATAATGAATGTATTTCAGCCAAAATAAAGTGAGCTACACATGATGCCAACATCGCAGCCGAATTTTATATACTTTCCTTTCATTGATGTTCTAATGTTTCCAATTTCTGAAGGCAACATTCTGTTTCCCTTCAAGGTATCTATTTTTAAGAGGGGAAAAAAAAAAAAACAAAGTACAACGATAAGCGGTAAATAAAAAAATAACAACTAAAATTTTCATAATTTCATAATTTATTTTATTATAATTTTAGTTATTAATTTTTTAATCAACAGTTAAAGTTACAATGTATTTTAAAAATAAACATGTATTTTACAAAATAAATTGAATAAAAAATGTACTTAATTATTTTTGTTCTCATTCTACGCAAGACACCCCTATAATCAACTTTAAAGTTTTTAATATCTGTATCGGAACTAGCAACATAACCTCCATGAAAAATAAAAAAAAAATTGGCTACTTTTTATCATTTTTTTTCTTGCACTTTCATTTTTTTCTCTACCATGTTTAAGAAAGGGACATAATTAGCCCAATTGCACAAATATTACATCATTTAAACTGGTTCTTAATTCCGATATTTGTATATCTGACAGATTCTGAAAGAAATAGGATGAATCGGTTCTGTCTTCTGTGCATTTAATAACAGAAAAATTAAAAATTAAAAACTTAAATGTAAATGAATAAAAAATACATTGAATGTAGCAAAATAACATAAGAAAAAAGAGATGTGCATGATTGGTTTGTCTTGAATCAATTATTAAGCGTGACGTACATTCAGTATTTGCTTCATTGCTTGTGAATTTCTTCATTTTATATCAAAGTAGATTTGTATAATATATATTTACCTCTTCTAAAAAAAAATACTATATATATGCCTAAAAACATAAAGCATTGTCACGATAATATCTAAAATTAAGAAAATTCAAAATAGGCCTGTAACATTTATTCTTAATAAGAAAACCCTATTTTCATTCATTCTCTATAATTATCACGTAAGGGTATTGGTAGTATTTAGAACATGAACTTTCATATCATTCTGATTTATTAGAACGACAATTCTCCCTCATCATTGAAGGATGAAATAGCCAAGATCTGCACACAATTGGTATAAGTTTGCATTAGAGCTGACAAAAGTTACATGAATTTCTAATGCCTAAGTAGCCACCTCAATGCTCCAAATAACAAGAAGACAGCAAACCCAATTTTTTGTCAATGGGCAGAAAAGCTAGGCACTGTCAATATCCAGACTCCATAGTCCACAACTCTGATTTTTTTTTTCGAGTATAAGCTACAACATTGAAACTTAAATGAAGTGAATTAATCAGGAGTAGTGCAATGGCAATTCTTGGCAAAATGATGGCATTGAAAATTGAGGGAGATTTAATTTTTCTTAAGTTGAGACTATTTCTAGAATGTAAAGAATCTGGCCTCCATTTTAGGATCTACAAATGTCAATTGTTCACTAAAATGCATTAGATACCTGCATTGAATGCCTTATCAGAAACAGCTGGAGTGTAATTTTAGCGAGGACCAAGTTTGGGGCACCCCTGGGCAAGAGGCAGGTCCATGTTGTCCACAGTTCTGAAAGTTCTAGGTAGCATCTTATCAACATACAGAGTTCCATCCAAGTGATCACACTCGTGTTGTAAAATCCGAGCCTGCCAGCCAGAAGCGATTATTTTGATTGGTGCACCATAACGATCCAAACCTGTAACTTCAACGTCAAGGTGTCGCTCCACCACTGCTCTGAACCCATCAACACTGCAAAAATGTTATAAAAGGACTGAATATATATGGTTGCTCACAATATTGCTATATATTATTGTTTTTCAAAATACTGACTTTGTACTATACTGAAAAAATAAAAATAAAAACTATTACCAGCATCAATAATCGAGTAATGTCAAGTAAATCTCACTCAAACATGGCTTATTTAAAATAAGAGCACAGATAACATTAAGATGTCTCACTGTACTGTTGCACATGCCACTTTGGGAACTGCAGCCATTTTTATGCATTACACTCATAGTACTTCGCCAATAGCAGATTATAATTTAGGAATGCTTAAAGTCTAGATCTCCACAAAGCTCATGAATATTAGACATCAAACTATAAAAAGAAAACAAATAAAGGTTCACATCAGACAGAATACATAAGGAAAGTAAGCTAGATTTTATAAAAATTCCGACAGTATTTAAGGAATACAGCATATGCAGACAATCAGTCATCTTTAAGTTAATTCTATCAAAACCACCATTGCTATGTATTCATTACAAGGATGCTAACCATGCAGTCACCATGTTGAGACAAATTTTTAGGAATTAATACTCTTCAGCCATTAAGCAAAACATAATGATCCCCTAGTACATCATCTCAGAAGCAATTGTTTAAACAAAGGCAGATATGCACTTTAATGGAATGGTTTAATAGAAAATCATAAGATAGTGTCAAACTGTTTGACCGCCCTAGAGAGTGCATGTTCCAAGTAGGTCTTATGGTAATTGAGCGAAGAGGGTATGATCTTGGTCTC
This sequence comes from Glycine max, assembly GCF_000004515.6. Lineage (NCBI taxonomy): Eukaryota > Viridiplantae > Streptophyta > Magnoliopsida > Fabales > Fabaceae > Glycine > Glycine max. The sequence goes on from NC_038244.2 coordinate 17,106,718, forward strand.
AGACAAAAAATTTAGAGGAATTTTAGCTATTACTCATGAAAGGGAAATTAGCCTAGTGAGAGTCAGAGCAGTAAAATGTTGAACATAAGACATGTAGAAATTTCTTAAGTAATAACAGGTATGCAATAGCTTCTACTTCTCATCTCAAAAACCGAATTATAACGAGCACAAAAAGTGAATTGATAGTCTGACAAAGCAATGAGTGGTAACAAAGAAGGACACCTCAAGCACCCTTCAAAAAACAGAGCAGTCCTCTTGCCCTTCTTCTCTAGCTTGGGATTCAGGATCACCTGCCTCAAGAGAACTAATGAATGATGTATTAAAGTAACAGACCTAAAGGGAAAAACAAAACTATAAATTTAAATAGAATAATCTCCTTTTCTCCACATCTAAACATACCAAAAGATCAAAAGGTCTTCTATCTTGAGTTTTAGCCTCTTCCTTTGAGACATAACTAATGTACTCTTTTGTATCTTCCAAAACAATTATCTGCATAGATGAAAAGCCAATAAAACATATGTTTTTATAAAGCTCTACATTGTACATTAACACCCAGAAGATTTTAATTTTAAACACAATAAACCTCATTGCTTTAAACAATAAAGATTCAGCCACCAATAGTGAAAAACTGAAAATAGTGTGGATTGGAAAGGTTTTGCTTTTTTACAAGGCAAACCTTCAACACACTTTCTTATTATAGGAATGGCAGAATTTTGTAAGTTGAAGTATATATAACGAAATGCACAAATGACAAATTCACTTTCAATTGTTGTAACCAAGCACGCATGAGGTAAATTAGCTACCCCTCTTAGGCCTTAAGCTATCAGAACTTCAGTTCCACAATTCCACAACCAGCTCATTCACAATTTTTGCTTCTTTTTGGTTTTTTAAGTGCCATTATTATTAAAAGTAAAAACTTTTAACTTAGAATGAACGAGATACAAAATGGGGAAGCTAGAAAGCACAAAAATAGTAAGAATGGAAGTGACCCTCAAAGGAATTCCAATCTGGGGAGCAGCAAGACCAACACCAGGAGCCTTTCTCATGACCTGGATCATGTCATCAATAATCTTCTGCACTCTCTCCGACTTTATTTCGTTAGGATCAACATCCTGGGCTGGCTCGTGCAGAACGGGGTCACCGGCTTTGACGGTATCAGGTAAATTGGTCTTCTTGCTGTCTGCTCCAAGACCCAAAAACCACCCTGCTCTGGCACTGCAAGTTTGAGAGCTCCAACGCAATGGTGGCCTTGCAAGTGTGGATAATGGGGTGCCACTGGCGCGCAAAAAGATTGAGGTTTTTTGGGAAACAGGCATGAGAAGCACGCGGTGCAAGTGCAGGGCCTCCATGGCCCTTTTTCTTTCTTGCTTGCTTTCTGCAAAAGATTATTATGCAAATTTTCACCACAAACCACCGCACCACGACAGGACTGGAGGGACTGTTTATGGATTAGGAGCTACTATTCGTACTACCCACGTGGGTGGTGAATTTTTTTTTCTAAAATCCAAAAACACTCTTTTAATGGAAATATAATTGTGCAACTAAATCATATTTTGATTGTAATTATATTTTCGTTGTAAAGTATGGGAATAAGAAAAAAATATCAATAGAAATATAATTTCATTACATAGTTGTGCAATGGAAAGGTATTTCTATTGTAAAGTATAGGGGTGGGAAAAAAATAACAACGAAAATATAATTTTGTTGCATAATTATGCAACATAAGCATAGGATGTTGAAAAATTATGCAAAAATTTTTATAATCAGATTTGTATGAAAAAAAATATATGTAGAATATTTGTACACAAGCAATTAATAACAGAGTTTGACTAATTACGTCTATGTCTTCGAGCAGATATTTTATTGTAAAGAGAAAATTATAAACAAATGTTTACAAACACTCACTCAACTTACAACCTTGTTATACTCAAAATAATATTCAAATACATATTTTCTCTCTCTTTTTCTTTTCTCTCTATCTTTCTTTTATTGAAGTTGGAATATTTATGAAGGGAAATAGATAACGTATTTATACAATTTATCCTCCATTTATTTAGCTTTGTTATTTCTTCTATTGCTTTTCTTGAATTTCTCTCAAGCAAAACATTATACGCTTCTCTTTATTTAGTGTTTGATCATTTCCAACAATCTCCCACTTGAAGACTAACTTCAGTTTGTCTTCACACCTTGATCAATATAATAGCCCTATCTAAATTGTTATTCTAGCATGCCAACTGAAGTTGATCACAACTTCAGTTTGTCAATAGTTATGACCTTTGTCAACATATATGTTGGATCCTTACTTCATCGAATCTTCTACAATATTAGCACCTCATCTTCAAGTAGAGATTTGATGAAGGAATAACAAAGTCCAATGTGCTTCATTTTATAATGAAATGCTAAATTCTTTGCCAAATGTATTACACTCTGACTACCATTATGCAAAACACTCTTCCCCTAGATGAACCCAACTTTGTCAACAATCCTTGAAGCCATATCAATTCTTTACTAACTTTTATTATTGCTATGTACTCAACCTCTGTACTCAATAAAACAACTATCTAATGTATCCGCGATATCCAACTAACAGTTGTAGTACCAACAGTGAAAATGTAACTGATAGTACTTCTTCGGTGATTGACTTCACTTGCAAAGTTTGCATCTACATAGCCTTGTACTTTCAATTCTCCTTTGCTAAAGTACAAACACTTCTCTGTAGTGTGTAACATCTCATTTTTCGTAGATTAATTAAAAAGGTTTTCATTTAAAATAAATAGAGTTTTTAAAAAAATGACGAGACTTTTTCAATTAAATAAATAAGGAGAAATAATTTTATTAATTAAAATAATGGTTTGAGAGAAAAAAATATATTTTATTTATTCATTTGATAGGTAATAAAATAGATTTTTTTTATAAAATAATAAAAATAAATAAATAAAGTAAATAATAAGTTGTAAGTACCCTAGCTATAAATATAGATGTGTTAGGTCAATTTTCAACGATGTTTCCTCTTACTCTCAATTTCGTTTTTCCATGTCCTCCTCTCAAAACCCTCTCTTTTTCCAGCATATCACCAAACCCATCTCAGAAAAATGACGATCTCAAACTCATTCATCGTTGGATCGTTGTGAAATTTAAACACCAGGTACGTAACTCAATTCCGAGCCTTTTCACCGTTGGGAATTACAAAAAGATGTCGAAGCTGATAGAAATGCCCTTGACTTTGTAACTTTTTCTTTTCCCCAGAAACCCAGAATTATCTCGGTAAAACTACAATCCTGAACTTGTTAATTGTTGGATTGTCGTGAAATTTTGATATGTGGTTCGTGATTTAATTCCGCACACCTTCAACATTGGGATTTACAAAAGAATACCTGGTAACAGAGAAAGATGCATCACACGTAGGACCATGAAATGGAGGCTTCAATCCTTTCTCCTTGTCTCTAACATATGGGAATCCTAATAGAGCAACCGGAGGAGAAGCTCTAGAGAGCACCAAAAACACCACAATTGATAACAGAGAATGCTTGAGTGACTATATCGAGGTAAGGGACGAGTTATTCACAATTGGGGATTAGTGAGAACATGTGTAGGGATCCTTAGAGTATCAATTGGAATGAGTTTTGGGGTGTTTTTGTAATTTTTTATTTTATCCTTATAATCATAACTATGAATTATATATGTTTGGTGAACCAGTTGATGTCCCAATGAGAAATTGTTGTGAAATTGATGTGCTCTTGTGTTAAGTGTGAACCCTTAAAAAAATGAACTCTTTTTATTAACATGAATTATATTCTAAATAATATTATTCAATGACTTATTTTATACAAATTATTATCTTGTTCTAATTTTTTCCACGACGATGATCAACATGTTATGTGTATATATTTATTGTAATACTAAAATAATAAATTAAAAAAAGTTGTAAGGTTAATGCCTAGTGGTAATTTCTTTTGATGTAATATTAAATTAATTATTATAAAAACTCTTTTACTTAAAAATAATGTAGCTTGATTTACTATATATATATATATATATATATATGTTTTTTGTCATGCAAATATAATTACTGTGTGATGTGTATATGAGTTATGAGGTATTATAATGATATTATAATATTATTATGGAGATTGAGTAGTACAAAGTGAAATGTGTCAATTTGCGAGATACATGTAAACATGAGATGATTGATTGTGACATTATGAGATGTTAAATTGTGGGCATGATATTTGGTTGTGAATAAGTGTGTGTGTGTTTAACACTTACGTAACAATAATTATGTTGTGAACTGTGAATCATACAATAACCCGACCAGTATTGATATTGAGAAACTGTTTATGCGCAGTGTTAAAGATAAAGTATAGGTTTTCTATTTAAGAACCAGTGGTAAATTGTAGCGTAATGTGTTAAACGTGTTTAAAACCCGAGTGTGAGGTCGAGGGTATTGTATAATTCATGAACAACGTCTGCATGCAAAAAATTATTTTAGGGGTTGGACCTGAATCAGGAGGGAGAGACCATGACGGACTTTTCGGAGTGTAGGCCTTGGGGGTAAATACACCCAATTTGAGTGCTTATTTAAGCTTGTGTTGATCCCACATGGTTGGAGCATTCTCGAAAACAGCGTGACCCTAACTGATCTCCCTATGATTTTACTTAATGAGAGTAAGCTGACATACCCATGTTGTAGTGTGCCTTGTTATGTACTCCTAAGCGCCCCAAGGTGGTTTTTTACTGACATGGTACCACATTGCATATAGGCTTGAGTCTTAGCATAACTGTTGCATACGCTTGCTAATTGTCTATTATGAAATTGATGTGTTCTTATGTCTTGATTGAAGTGTGTGATTCATGTGTAATATGATTGATAATTGAAAAGTGAATTTTAAATGACAAAGTGATGGAATTACGTGAGTTATGTTTAAGTAAGTTGTATCTTATTTATATGATATGTATATCTAGTTGTCTTGTTTCTCTATTAGTTAGAAATGTGATAACTCACTCCCTATGTGTTGTTTGTATTTGGATCCTGTGATGATCTTGAACTTTGTGTTCGGGGGAGCAGATGACTAGGAGAATTGCTTTAAGGAACCTTGTACTAAAGGACGTCAGGACTCAATGCTCTGATAGAATGTGACATTGGGGTATATGTTTCTATATTAATTGTATGAAGTCTTAGGCGGCCTTGTTTGAGCCGAGATGACTTTATTATTTATTTGGACAAGTTTGAATATGATTTAAAAGAAAGTGAATGTGAGCCTTTTATCATGTTGAAAGAATTTTATTTAAATGTGTTTTAAAAACTTTTAATTAATTATGATTTCTTTTCCTTTTATTAGTACATATATGTATGGGGTATAGGGTGTCACATAGTGTCTCACAAGTACCTCAAAATCCACTCAAGTGCTTCCCAATAAGCTTTACCTGGATTTGACATAAACCTGCTAACAACACCCACTGCATGGCCAATATCTGGCCTCATACAAACCATTAGATACATAAAACTTCCAATTTCTGAAGCATACGAAACCTTAGCCATGAATTCTTTTTCTTCCTCTGCCTGAGGTAATTGATCCTTGGATAGGAGAAAATGGCTGGCCAAAGGTATGCTCCAGAGTCTAATACCCAAGACTCTTCCTTGCTCTCTAAAGAACATATTAAGGCATCATGTAGCTCTCCTAAGATGGAGGCAACATTTGCCTCTGCCCTCACCTCTTGATTCTTTGGTGTACTCTTGCACTAACTTTTGTAGTGCCTGGTTCTTCCAAAATTCCAACACTTGATAGTCTTCGAGTTGTAGGAACTTCGATTCTTGGATTTGGACCTTCTTTCCTTTGATTTTCCATGCTCATATCCTCTGGTTGAATTTCTTCCTCTTGACTCTGTATGCAAAACTAAAAAGTTTGATGATTCACCTGACTCTCTCAGTTGGATCTCTTTACTGAGAACCAAATCATGAACATCATTGAATTTCAACTTATTATTTCCCAGCGAGCTACTCACAATTGTGATAGTAGCATTCCAACTTTCTAGTAGAGAAGACAAAAGTATCAATGCTCATACTTCTTCTTCGAAATCAATTCCAACAGAACTCACTTGGGTTGTGACTATATTGAGTTCATTAAGATGTTGAGTTGTTGATGCGCCTTTTGTCATCCGCAAATTGAACAATCACTTCATAAAATGAACTTTGTTTGAGGTTGGCAGCTTTTCATACATGCTGAAAAAGCTGCCATAAGACTCGATATTGTAGTTTCTTTTGCAATGTTGAAAGCAACATTGCAGGATAACGTCAAACATATGACTCTGAGGGCTTGTCTGTCGAGTAGAGCCCAATCTTCATCCTTCATACCCTTGGGTTTGTTAAATAATCTTCTATTTGCATCTTCCAAAAGCTAAAGCCCACACCATTGAACTTTTCAATTTTCACCTTTACATCTTCTGCAGCCATTGCTCCCACTTAAATCAAACTTCTTCTAGATTGCTTATAACACCAACGCTCTTATTTGTTGGAAAATTACACAAAATTTTATATAATTAGATTTGTAAGAAACAAAATATATGCAGAATATTTGCACACACGCAATTGATAATGGAGTTCGATCAATTATGTCTACCTCTTCGATTGTTGCAAATATTTTATTGTAGAGAGAAAATTATAAACAAATGTTTACAAACACTCACTTAACTCACAATCCTGTTATACTCATAAAATATTAAAAATAATTTTTTTTTCTCTTTTTCTTTTCTTGAAGTTGTAATATTTATGAAGGGAAATAGATAACTTATTTATACAACTTCTCCTCCACTTATTTAGCTTTGCTATTTCTTCTATTGCTTTCCTTAAATTTCTCTCAAGCAAAACATTATACACTTATCTTTATTTAGCGTTTAACCATTTCCAACATAGGAGTGAGGTAAAAAATAACAATAGGAATGTGATTCTGTTTCCTAGTTATTTCACCATCCTTTTCAAAAGAATCAAATTTTTGTTACCAAATTTGAAAAACCCAAAAATGGTATCAAAGAAACCCGTCTCAACTTTATTTGTTCCACCTTATCCCAAATCGTGGCAAAACTCCGATGCTTGAGGACGATAAAACCCCAACATGACAGTAGAGGACAACCACGATCTCATCATTGGGGCGATGGTGACAACGTGGCATAGGGAGAGACTTATTGGTGGACTTGCGGAGCAGCTAGCAGTAAGGACAGCCACGATCTACTTTGAACCCGACAGTGGAAGTCTGAGGAGAAGATTAATTTAGGGGAGTGCAGGGAAGTCTAAGGAGAAGTGGTGAGGGGACAAAATAGACATTTCGTAAGTTTTGGTAGTGTTAATACAACATTTGGTAGTGTAAATAGTTGCTCCCTTATAGGTTATGCTATTTTAGCCTTTTTGGACGGCCTAAACATATGAATGTAGTTGAGTTGGTCACATGAATCAAACGACTTTTATTATTATTATTATTATTATTGAAGTATGAATTATTGTTCTAACTGCGTCGTGTTGGCAGTAACATCCTTCTGCTGTGCCATCTGGTGTTATGATCTTTCTATTGAAGTTAAATTTGTTTTATATTTATCCACTATTTTAGAAGTCCTTATCAGACTGAAATTTTCTACCGTCCTATTGTAAATTAGAAAGAGTTTTATGAGCTATATCCATCCAACCACAAATGAAACTTGGATATGCATTACAAATGGAACCTATCTAATTCCAAGTCACTTTCAGGAGTCTAAAGCCCACGGAAACATGTTTATGATTTGCGATCATATTTCATAGTTATAATAAGAAATAAATGAAATAGAAAAAAACTACCTAATTAAATCATATATTTTCGACACGTTATTAATTTATTATATGCTTATGTCTGGATTGTATTAAAATTGTTTTTCTTTAATACAATAGCAACGCCACCACGAAATGCAAGAAACGGCAGAGACTCTAGAGTTTTCGACTTTCGTAAAGGTGTTCTTTATTGGGATAGGCTATTAGCTATAAAATTGTTAAGTTAACTTAGACCTTTAAACTTTTTGGCATTTCTGACTTAATGTATATAGATCAGAACAAAAAAATACCCATGGGGATAAAAAAAATTCTATACCTGCATAATCATTGACACGTATGGGCATCATATACACGAATCATGTTATTTTTTCCTACTTTTCTTGCGAGGCACTTCTTTAATATAATGCACCGTATCTATCTCCTCTACAAAATCGAAAGTTGGGCAGTTAGGTGCAGATGCCAGGTTGTCAAATGTTAATTATAACTGATAATTAATATTTGAAAACATCTAGCAGAAATTGTCACATACACTTACAAGATATGAATGTTAAACGTATAGATCAATATAAACATTAAATATTGTGATAGATAATTATTTTATGGGATTTGCACGAACGCGTCTTTGAGATATTAATGAAATTACATAAAAATATTAATGACTGAAAATAGCTAGGTATCTGGGTAAAGGTAATTAGCAACCTATTTAGAGACCAACTTTATTCGGTCTCTAAATCAATCTTCATAATGATGCATGTTTTTGGTATTTAAGTTAATTTATAATTAATTAATAATTTATAATAGTGAGATTTGAGAAATAAAATAAAATTTGAAATTTTTAAACAAAACAAAATAAAAGTGGTTGAAGGACTTAATTACTTGTAGTAATAATAAAAATAAGAAACTTGATTTCGCTAATTTAAAAATTAAGGAACTACATTTAAAATAAAATGAAAATAGAGAAACAAAATTGCACATTAACCATGATGAGGAGAAAACAAACTACACTTAAACTTACTTAAAATTTTAGGTCATGTCACTAAAAAATATTAAATATATTTTGTCAAATATTTTTAATTACATAAAAAAGGTATTACAGAATTTTTTATACTTTTAATATAATAATAATTTTTAATAAAAATATTGTTTTTCTCTAATCAATATCCTAAAAGTATATATATGTTAACATTTGTCAAATTCAATAAATTAAGTGATTATATAGTAGTATCGTCAACCTTAAATGCACACAAGATTAGCTCTACAATTTGTCTGATTCAATAGGAGTATTTGACTAAAAAAAAAAAAACCAAGAAGCTTTGAAGGGTTACTAGTTTCCGGCGTTAAAAAATCATGTATTAAGCCGCACCATGAAATTGAATTGTCTACTACTACACTAACAAATCCGTGTGGGATAATCATAGCTGCTAAAGACTTGAGTCAAATAAATAGAAGGTCAAATTTAAATTGTCAAATTATTACTACAACTTTGAAGACCCTGCTTCGGAGTTTCCTTGATGATTAAAAATAAAAAGAGTGTTTCTCGTTTTTCTATAACACTTCAAAAACTCAAAATTAATTCATCAATCAGCGTGTAAACACTTACATTATCATTGTTTTTACAGCAACTTTGTAATATTATACGTAATGTTTACTATGAATAAGTCCAACTTAATACTCAATGCAAAATTTAATTTTGAAAATAATACATAATATATAATATATACAAGCTTAAATATATTATTTTAATTATGATATTAACTAATTATACATATGTCTTGTTTTTATGGCTTTAATTTGAAACTCAAAACTATATATATAAAATCACACCACATAAGATTGGTATAAAACGAAGACATACTTAAAAAGGAAATATAAGTTATCCATGTCTGCTTAGAAACTTCTAAGCATCTTATATTTGTTTCCTATCTTTGACTTTGAATGAAAGGGGAGACCAAACGGGTGGAGGAAGCAAAGGTGAAAACGTTACTAGCTAGGTTAGCACGAACATTAAGAAAAGAAAGAAAAGAAAACAAAAATGAAATATGAATTGGAAACAGCATATTCCTTTTTATCTCGGTGTATTATATATATATATAAGGAAGCACATGAGGCTACAAAATATACATACATACATTCCAAAGTAACACAACACTAACACAAGCAAGCAATAGAAGCAACAATGAGAGGGAGCTATATCAACCATCAAACTTTTCCAAAGGAGCATGAAAAGGAAGAGAATAAGAAAGAGGCTAATAATTCCCAGAGCCAGAAAAAGAAGCTAGAGAGGATGCCAACAGAAGACATCAATGCTAGTGCTGAGGCCTTCATCAAGAACTTCAGACACCATCTGCTACTTCAGAGGCTCCAATCCATAGAGAATCACAAGCTAATGCTTGCAAGGGAAAAGTAGCTGATAAGTGATGATAACATATATATTCTCAATTATTATTATTATATAAAAATAAATGGTCGCATGCATGCGGCTATATATATGGCTAATGTATAATGTTGTGTTTGTATTATTTCTGTAAGTTGAGTTATTTGTTCTTATATATGCTGAACAGCTGAAGCATATTTTTATACCGAGGAGTAAGAGAAATTAAATAAGCACGTAGATAATTGTAGTCCCTGACCCTCATTTGGCTTAGGGTACATTGCAATTAATATCTTTGTATAGGTTATTTGTTTTAATACGGATTAATACCTTACATTCCTTTCTCTTACATTTTAATTATTTACATTCATTATTCTTTTCATCACACCAATCATCACATATATCTTTCATATTTTCTTTACTTCTTTCCCTTTTTCTCTCTCTCTCTTTTCCACGCTCTTGGAAGATTGAAAGAAAGAATCATCATTCTTCTTCTCATGATTATTCACAAAAAGGAACTTAGATTTATAATAAGTAATTGATTAAGTATTGATTAAATTAACCCAAATTAACTGAAGGATGGGAGATCCCTCTGTTTCAAGTGTTGCAAGGAAATTTCGACCATGGCAACTGCATTGATATGATAGAAAGAGATCGATCACATAAATGTTATGAATTAATTAATTTGTAGATTGTTTTATAATGGAATTTTTTATTTTATATATTTTTGGACGAATAACAGTATGACAATTTTAGAGCGATGATTTTTTGGTTTTCTGGATAAAAGAAGTATTACTGGTTTAATTTAAATTAAATGACTACTCATGTTCCAAATAAAGCAAGATGACTAGTGACTACTACTATGTGTGTCCGTCTGTCTATATTTATATATCCTATAAAAGTGTAGCCATTAAATTATGAGTAGTAATAAAATTCTTTGTTCTTTACATAAAAAAAAAATTCTTCCTCGTTGATCAATGCGACCAGTGGTCCTTCAAAATTATTGTATATATAATTAGATATTCAAAACATACATATTTTAATTTAATACGTGCAATTGAATTTATGTACACATCTGTAAAGTGAGAGAGATAAATAGATATAAATACAGATAATATGTATGTGTGTGTGTATATATATATATATATATATATATATATATATATATATATATATATATATATATATATATATATAAATTAAAATATAACTTATATATTAAAAATATTTATTCATCATTATAAATTTTAATTATATAAATAAACAAATTAAAATGCTATCTAAATAGAAATTTTGAAGCACATTAGAGTTGCTCGCAAGTTTGATTTCTCATCAATGTCACCTGACGCACGTCCAAATTGAAGCAAATTTAGGAGTAGCTTGCTTTTGCGTATTTTTATAAATTTTGACGTAATTTATTTCATGAACGCACGTATTGAACACTTTACCAAACGAAATTTGAACTACATCAAGAAAACTGATGATAAATGAAACTGAAACAACAGCTTTTTTACACTAGACTTGGGATCGTTCCAAATTCTTCACCAATGAGAATGAACCGCGAATACTTTTTGAGGATTTGCAACAAAAAAGGGGAATAAGTGTAGATAGACGATCGGGGTTAGGTTACCTAACTAGCATGCAAGATTTCATAATTCGTTTTGAAAAGTTTTTTAGTTTCCCAGCTGGCAGTTTTGAGTTTTCTAATCATTTGGATTACTATCTTCTTTACAGTTTAAAAGTTATGTCAATAAAAAATTCGATGCCTGCCTGATGTGAATGGACCCAGTATATAGCACACCGAACAGGTTTAGAAAGTGAGTGATAAATCTAATTTAACCTACAAATACGGTTTATAAAGTAAAGTTTATACCCACTTATATATATGTTTTATTTTGATCTTATCATTAATCATTAATTAGTGTGAGATGTTCAATACACTCTCTCATATCAAAGCATATCAAACGTAAAATTTATAAAATTAAACATATGCAGAGAAGGTGAATTAGGATATTAACATATTATATATATATATATATATATATATATATATATATATATATATATATATATATATATATATATATATATATAATTTGGGTATCATCATTGGTCGACATAAGATTTTTAACAAATAATGTTAGTGTTGAATATTTTTACAATTATTAACAACAATTAAACATAAAACTAATACAAAAATTCAATGCTTGTTTGTGAATGGACCAATCAATACACACAGGAAACAATGTTAGCAGTTTAACATTTTATAAAATAACAAAAATATATTTATATAATCATTTTATCAATTAAAAAAGAAAAATAAAAATTGTACTGAAAATGAGTAAAATATTTTACTTGTTTTTAATTATTACTATGTATGATATCCATATTTGTTAAACTCATTAATAAAAAAAGTAAATAAGATATGACCCAGTTATTTAATCTCCATTCTCCAGTTTTAGAGTTCTCCTTACCACATGCAATCATCCCATTGTATATCATGTCAAGTTGAACACAAAAAATGACTAAAAGGAGTACTCAATACTAAAAAAAATCTTTTTAACAACGGTTAAATTGAACTTTCAACAATTAAAAACAGAGAGCAGCAAAGCAAACTCCACTATATGAAACACTCTAATCAAATGGTTGCAAAAGCTCTACGCCGCTACTGATCTATTTGGCAAATTGTTTATTATTATATTATATAACATACAAAACTAAACAAAGGGAACAAAATGATACATTTACAACTCGACCACATTAAAAAAAAAAATGTAATAAGTCCTCGTGATCATGAGGATGCTCTCAAGATCTTCACCACATAACACAAAGCTCATCAAAGTTGTTGGAGCATTTTCTGTATCTGCTGCTGATTCTGCATCTTCTCAAGATTCACAAGAGAACATGATCTTGCCACCTCACCTACTAAGGGAATCACAGTTGCATATCTCGATCATGAAATCATCAGGGTCGTGGAAAAACAGTTGATCCACTTGGATTCTACCTTCCTCTACAGTTGCTCGCACATAATCGATTTCCATTTCTTTCAGCTTCTTCTCCACTGGCTCCATGCTCTCACACTGCTCGACCACAAAAATTATTAATTACATATATAAGTAATGAATTTCCAATCAGAGTGATCTCATCAAAACCAAACTTTCGTGATAACTCAGCGATACGACACTAAAAGACGTGTACAAGTAACTGCATATATAACACTTCTATATATACCAAGTTTGTTTGTGTGTGTGTTTGTCTTTTCTTTATACACTTACGAAAGTGGGAGGGACACAATTCAGAAGTCTGTGTAGACAAACTGTACAAAGTAAGAACTAAAGTGGTAACAGTCAGCAATATTGCACTGAAAACTTGAACTAGTTTGTCACTTCTATGATCTCATGAGAACAAATTTTCACAGTTGATGACAGCTACATAACACTAAAAGACATGTACAAGTAACTGCAAAACGCTCCTACTATAAGTTTTTGTGTACGTGTGTGTGCGTGTTTGTTTGCATTTTTTTTTTCTTTCTCTACAGAGAGGTTAATAATTCACAAGTGTAAGTGTAGACAAATACAAAGTAAAAACTAAAAAGTGATAATGGCCAAAACTGAAAGGGTCACGATTTTGTCTTTTGTCTATCTTTCGAACCTTGTTGTATTATGAGTAAACCACTATTTTAATTTCTAAAAGTATACAACACTGTTATTTTAATAACTTAATATCATTTTAATTCTTTAAACTTAATATTATTATCTGAGTTACACATTTTCTTTAAAATAATATGATTGACGGATTACATTTTCATGAACTTATTTATTTTTTTTATTTATAGAAAATTAACGTGATAGCACTATAAACATTCAAGAATTAATATAATGGTTTAGTCCCATATTTATATTATGGATCTTTATCTCGGGATTGTTCGTGTTCTTTCTTATCCTAAAGAAATTATTAATTAATCAATAAATGTACTTTCTTTAATTTAATTTGGTTCTTCCTAGAAACATATTCAACTGGCCGTGAAGTTTTTCACCAAAAAGAAAAACTGGACGGTAAGTTTAATCACCACAACTGGATGCAAATATTTCTGACCTGGAAAGATATATGATTATCCTTGGGATTGATTTCCTTCTTCTTTGGCAAATTTTCAGGGTTCTCTGCTTCTAGCAAATGAATTCCAATTCCGTAGCCGAATAGCCTGCGAAGTAACCACATAGAAAATGATAACTTGAATAAGCAAGCCCCACCAAAATTATCTACCTAGGAAAAGAAAATAAATATTTGGGGCCGGAAAAAAAACTCTATGCTGTACCATGTTTAATTATTAACCTTTTTATCTCAAAAAAGACATCTAACATGTTTAAAAAGACATCTAACATGTTTGGGATGAGGGGAAGGTAAGTCAAAATCAATTATGAAAGTATGGTAAATATGAAACATATAATTATTTTAGAAAAATCATGATAATGTCATAGTTTTGAGATAGTCACCATGATTTTGAAAGATATCCCAACATGCTAATTAGGACGTTAGTTTTAATTGGGAAAAAAAGATGTTAATGGTTTGTGAAATTAATCACCATGCCCCATCAAAATCTAAAGAGCCAGGCCTCCTGATGGGGTAAAATCCCAGAACGTTCTGGTAGAAATCCATTGATTGTTCCACTGATCTGCATATGAGGGAGATATGGTTCACAGATTGAAGGCGCAAAGGGTTTCCCATGGTACTCTCCTTCATTGTTGTAAAAAAGTAGAAGAAAATGGCAATCTCAAAAACAAAACAGAAAACAGTTAAAGAAGAGAAGTAGCAGGAAAATTGTAAGCAAAAATGGCGATCTAGCTAAGAAAGATTGTCACGGAAGTAGCAAAAGGGTAGTGCTCTATTATATAGAAACAAAGAAGCCGCTATTGTGCGCCATGTGTCCCTACATGTTGTACGTGTCAGATACGTATTTTGTCGATTACATCAACTACACATTGCTGACTAGGATCTTATGTTATGAGTGTTATGTGGGGGTAAAAGTACTGACAGAGGACAATTTTTTTTAAAATTTATTATTTGAGAATAAATTTTAAATTAATATTGAGACAAGTTATAGTGGTTGTTAGAATTTCTTAATTGAGAGTATAACAGTTGTTACGTCTTTTATTTTTTATTTTTTACATTAAAGTGGTTAAAAATTTATAATTTCAATTTTTTTTAAATATGACTTTAAAGTCATAAAATAAATAAATATTTTTATATTAAAATCGTAAATTAGTATATGACTTTAATTTTATTTTTATAAATTATAAATAATTTTACTTTAATTATTTAAACAATTAATGTATGTTTTGTTTTATTTAATATTTTTTGTATTTTTTATATGATTTTATTTAATATATTTATCATATTTAATATTTTTTATATTTTTTAAATTATTTTATTTAATATATTTTTATATTTTTATTATTATTAAGAATTATTATTTATTTTGTAATTTAAAAAATAATATAAAAAATTTAAATTTAAATAAAAATATTAAAATGTACTAGATATTTGTTTAACAAAAATTTGTAATATTTTTTAACAAATATGTAATATTTTTCTTAAACAAATATCTAGTATATTTTAATATTTCTATTTAAAGTTAAGTCTTTTATATTATTTTTTTAATTTACAAAACAAATAATAATCCTTAATAAAAATAAAAAATATAGAAATATTAAATATAAAAAATATATTAAATAAAATAATATAGAAAATATAGAAAATATTAAATATGATAAATATATTAAATAAAATTATATAAAAATATAGAAAATATTAAATAAAACAAAACATACATTAATTCTTTAAATAATTAAAATAAAAAATTATTTATAATTTAAGAAAACAAAATTGAAGTGGTAAACTAATTTATAGTTTTAATATAAAAAAATAATTTATTTTACGACTTTCAAATCGTAAAAAAAAAACTTATAACCTTAAAGTCATATTTGAAAAAAATTAAAATCATAAAATTTTTTATAATTTCAATATAAAAAAAAATCATAACAGGTGTTCTGATTGAGCCGTGTTAATTTAAAATTTACCTAATGGTAAATTTAAAAAAAAAAATGCCTCCTATCAATACTTTTGCATGTGGGGCCGAGACACATGAGATAGTGCCCTAGTACAATATTCATCCTTTTTTTATATAGAAAACATTAATCCTGTTCTATAATTATATTTTTTCTCTTCTTTTCCATACTACAGTTGCCGTACATAAATGCAATTATAAAAAAAAATTAATAAAAAATTCTCATTTTTTTTATTTCAAAGCTCAAACTATTTTTTATTTATATCCCAAAAAACTCGATAAGTAGACCAATTCCGACATATCATTCATCGGTACATCTAATAAAAATTTTATAACTAATAAAACAAAATAAAAAATCGGGTTGTCAAGTAAAAGAAAAGTTTGATATTCTTCCTAATTTCTGTTAATCAAACGTACAATAACCAAATAACAATTTAAAAAAAAATAAATTGATGAGCTTACTGTAGATTCAAGTATTTTTATGAATGAAGAAAATAATTTTCCAAATCGGTATTTCTAATATTGTTGTCGTACTGAAGGTCATAGAAAAAGATGCAGAGAAGAAACAAAAAATAATGAAGAGAAAGTTTTGCTTAAAAAGCTTATTCAGTCAAAATCCATCCCAAGTGTCTAATGATGTTCCTCTTATATATTTATCAGCTCAAAAACAGTTCCTGATTCCGAATATACTTAAATTGATTAATGCAATTCTTTTCTTTTATGTTTACTCGGCAAGGCATAACATTGGAAAATCCTTTTTTTCATTCGCAAAAATACTTTAATATACAGTCAGAGCATCAAAATTATTTTTAATGTGTTAATTATTTGGCTATTCTACATTTGATTAACAGAAATTAGGATTAAAAATAGCAAGAAGATAACCAAAAAATTGAAATATTATCAAATATTTTTTTTACTTGACAACTTGATTTATTTATTTATTTTATTAGTTATAAAATTCTAATTGATAGTTGCACAGAATGATGTATTGGATGTGTATCTATCCAAGAGTTTCTATTATAACCTTCCCGTGTTTACGTGATAATATACCAGCAAAATAATTTGGAATCATTTGATATCCTTTTGAAATGACATAAAAGTTAACTTGCTTAATATTAGTTAGACTTTGAAATGGTGTCATCCACTATGCTTGAGCTGTCTCTTTGAGAACATAATACCTCCAAATATCAACACAAATATTTTTCAATAAAATACTTAATTTTTATAATATTTTATTTAAATTCAAAATTTGATCTCTTTATATTAAATTATTAATCCTAAATACTAAAATAGTATTTTCATTATTAATAATGAAAATGTTTACTCGTCTCTTTAATTTGGTTTATTTATAAATTTAAGGTTGAATTCTATTTTGGTTGATCATAGTTTGAACTAATTAGTTAAGTGTTTTGTTTTTAAAATTTAATAAATTCAGTTCTCCCAATGATTATATTTTACTTACATTTCTTTATTATCATGTTTTATCTAAACATTTGAAGATGATCGAGATTATTTGATATTTAGAGGTCTGTTTTTTTTAAGTTTAAAAAATAATTATTGCACTTTTTAACAGAAGCCCACACATTAAAGTGAAAAAGTAATTCAGACTAATTATTAATACCATCTAATTTTATTAAATAATAAACTGAATGGGTTCAGACTCATCAAAAATTCATGCACGCAAGCACGCATCAATTATCTAGATTAGCTTGTGTTGTGCATACTGATATTTCATAGGCAGCTTAGGTTTTTAATCGCTAAAAAATATGTAATGATAATAATAAAAACTTATCACTTAATGATTGAAATAGACGAGAAGAATAAAAGCCTTGACGAAAAAAAAGTTTGAAGACATTGATCTGACGCCAAAAAGTTTATAGGATCAAAATCATAAATATCAAAGTTTGAAAACTAAAATTACATGTTGTATGTTTTGTTCATTTTTTATTCTTCTAATAAGATATTTAAGCTTTTTTTCTTCTATAAAAGTGTAGCCATTAACTCTTACGAATTGTTTGGTTCAAATGACATAAAGAGGAATAATTTAGAGTATATGAAAATTATAATTTATTATAACTCTTTTATCATTTTTGTCGTGTGGTTTTTGTTACAAAAATAATACATGACCGTGATAATGGTGGTGACGGTGGTAGTTAATAAGGATGGTGACAATTATGATGGTGGATGTAATCGTAATTATGATGGTGACCGCATCCATGATGGTGGATGTAATCATAACGATAATGATGGTTGCGAATGATAATGGTGGTTGTAAAAAGGGAATTCATGCCACCAGTTTGATCATGCAAGCTTCATGAACCTTATCATTCTATAAGTCAGTTAATTACAATAAAATAATCACTAACACGCAATTAACTAATAATCAGAACAATCAATTCCAATTTAGAAGTCAAAGTGATAAAAATTACAATTAACTAACTAACATCAAAGAACTTTATTAAAAAGATGAACTAGAGTATATGGGTATAACTACATCACAATATGTGTTTTAAGGGGTTTAACTAAACAACATACAATATTGCTTTAGAAATAAAAAAATTGAAAACCTTACAAATTTAGACTCCAATTGTTCTTGGTGCGGTTTTCCTCTCAAAAAATTTTGAATCTCCCATGACATATAGGGGTGAAAATGAGTCAAGCCAAGTCAAACTTTACTAGGTGCAAGGTTTGAGCTTGGCTCATTACCTGTCATAAAATTTTTTTAAAGTCTCGGCTCGGCTTACATAAAAGTCTAGTTTGGCCTACAAGCCTATTTAAAAGTCTGCTTAAAAACGTCTTTGACCAATTAATTGTTTTAAAACCTAGTGAAATACTAACTAAAAAAAGAAACTTATAAAATTTTGTATAAGTAATGTACAAATCCAAAAATAATTGATAAACAAAATCATATTAAATTCAAGTTGTTAAAACACAAAGTATCTCAAAAGAAAATGAAAAAAGAGCATAATATTAAAAAAATATATTGATTAGAGATGATTTATACTAATATAGCCAAATAAAAATATTTAAATTGTCTGAAAATGTCTTTACAAAACATTCTTTTCTTTGGAAGTATTAATCTAATTGTATTATCCTTTTAACTTGAGTCTTTTTTTTTTGAAAATTTTTCACATGCAAGTGAATTCTTTAAGTACTTTATGCCACTTCATTATGTCATTCATAATGTCATAAAAATTGTATAAATAATAGTTATTATTATTATTACTTAAACAAGTCGGCTTGTCAAGCTTAACAAGTTTTTTTTTTATAGTTTGACTTTGATCTTTTTATCTAAAAAAACTCTTTAAAAAACTTGAACTTAACCTTTATAGTAAACAAAGTCGAGTCGAGCCTTAAATAGGCCAAGCCAAAAACCCTTGACAAGCGGCTCGACTTATTTCCATCCCTAATGACATACTCCAACTTCTTATTTATAGATTCCTAAATATAATTACTTTGATTAGACACACTATAAATAGATATTATAATATAATCTCTAAAGATAATTATTTTAATTAGGTGCACTATAGATAAATATTCTAATTAGATCTCTAAAGGTAATTACTTCGCCTAGAGATAATTTTCTTAATTAAACTTATTACGGTCATGATGATATCCATCATGGTTGTTACTGAAATCCTAGTATTAAAGTTTGAGATGTTGTAAACTGAAAAAGATCCTCATGATTGACCACAACCGTGATCATGTACCACCGTGTTATCATATGAAATTAACATTAGATTTTCATGAAATTATGTATTTTACAAATTTTCCTTTTGATTGAACGATTGTATTTTTTTAATGTAAAAACTAATATTCAAACGTGAATTCTGCCAATAAAATATATGAAATAGCACAAAAATTTACATAAAGTATTACTCAAATTATGGTTTATTAATCTTATGTTATATACACAATAAAATATTAATTTTATTCATTTTTAACGGTTACCTTTCGTAAAAAAGAATCTAATTTCATTCTTTCAATAAAAACAGAAGTTACATAATATTTAATTTTTTTAAAATAAAATGAATAAAAAATGTAAGAATTTAAGAAAACACCTATTTTTAAAAGATTAAAACGATTTATAAATCTTATAAAATATTTTTTTAAAGGAATTTTATAAAATCATAAACAATAGTAAAAAGTAAAGAAGACCGAGCAGTATTATATTAAGCTTTACTGAGTGATCATGGTTATAAGTGAATTTTGTGGTCAACAGTTATAAAGCAATTTCAGTTTTAATGTAATTACCAAAACTAACAGACCCATCAGGCCCAGGAAAAGCCATGGGCCAGGTGGCCCAATCTCACAGGGCATTTTCATGCAACTCCATCAGAATCAGAACGTAAGAGAAAGAGATTTGGATTTGGGGGAGCATTTGGTTGATTAGGGTTTCTTCGGCTGCGTGCTGATGCTCTTGTTTTCTCACAGTCACACAACAGCAATGGAAGCAATCACAGAGGGAGTGAACAACATCAACATCTCTGATTCTTACAAGAAGAATCGCATTCAGGTCTCCAACACCAAAAAGCCTCTCTTCTTCTACGTCAATCTCGCCAAGGTACTCATTCGTTTCCCTTTCGATATCAAACTCGTGAATATTTTCAGTTATTCGGACTTGTTTAATTTTGTAGGGCATACGGTTGATTTTGTTTAACTTTGTTGTTAATTTGTTTTTATTTTTATTTTTCGCAGAGGTATATGCAACAGCATAATGAGGTTGAGCTCTCAGCACTAGGAATGGGTATCAAATCTTGGAACTAAATCCTTCTTCTTATTTTTTTTTTCTTCACATTTTGTGATGTGGATTTTTCCATTTAATCATTTTGATATTTTAACGTATTTATTTCGTTTATCACTTTAACCTTGTCAATTAAAGATTGTGAGTTGTGACAAACTTAACAGTAGTATAAATTGAAATGTTATTGAACCGTAGACGCTGCTTTTGGAAAACAATGTTGCATATCAGTCTATCTAATTATGACATTCTTATAGGCAGTTTCCATGAATGATCTATGGCCACGGCTGGTTGGATATGTCTATGAATATAAACGTGTATGGCCTCCCAATTTCGTTGAATAGGGCATCCGAGCATCGTAAAATAACCATTCTCTTACATATGTCTATTTGTGTATTCTCTCTCATCGATACACTCTATAGTTTTTCCCTGTCTACAGTCATCCAACACGTTTCCCTCCCAATTACAATTAAGCTCTGTTGGTTTTTGGTCTATGAATATAAACTTGTATGGCCTTTTCCTTACTTGACATATCCATGAGTTGGATCTACAATTCTATCAAATTCAGTATCACAGACATTTGAAAGAGACTTTTAAGTAACTTGTTTGCTATCTGCCTTTTCTGTTTGTATGAAAAGTAGGAATATAAATAATAATGGATAAAATGGAAGGAATCGAATTTAATTCTGAATTTTGACATCATTGATTTGTTTGCTGGATTATCTGTTTCTTTCCTTCTTTACTTAAATCAGACAAGCCCCAGATATCATGTTTCTGATCAAAGAAGGGTTACATTTAAGTATTGTCATTATTGTGGCTAATTGTTGGTGTCTGTTTCAAAATTTACTCTTAATGCTGGATGCAAATATCTCCTTTATGCTCTTTTAAACCCCAAATAAATGGAAGGTTGCATGGTTTTGCTGACACCTAGCATAATTGAGCTAGTAATCAGCATAAACTTGGGAAATCTGCTTAAGAGTTTTGATGAATTGTGTTAGCTATTAGTTGAACCACACTGTATGAACACTTTAGTTGGACATTTCATTGACTAGTTACTACTCTGAAGTATTAAACTCCTCTAAAGTTTTAATCTAGTGTTCAAGTTTAATACATTTATTCCCTGGGATAGTAGAACGATATTCACAGTTATAATGAGGAATAAGATTCAGTTTACTTCATGATGTATATTGAGTCATCCATTTTGTAGTTTGATCTTTCCCAACCTATTTCTGATATCTTTTTTATTTTTTGTCACAGCTATTGCTACAGTGGTTACTGTTGCTGAAATCTTGAAAAACAATGAGCTTGCTATTGAAAAGAGTGAGATATTGTTTTATTTTTTTCTTGGGCGGAAATATTTCCCTTTCTCCTCTCTCTTTTATATCAAATGATTGAACTATCAAATTTGATTAATGATGGAATCTTTTTACAGAAATCACGACATCAACAGTTGACATCAAAGATGATTCTAGAGGCAGACCTGTCCAAAAGGCCAAGGTAAGGATAAACACACAATTCTTGCTAACTTTAAAATATGTTTCTATTAATCCTTCCAACCCTATGGCTTTGGATTCTGCTTTATGACTTTCGATGTAAAATACTTCTCTGATAAATTATGTTTTAGATTGAAATATTACTTGGGAAGACTGAAAAATTTGATGAGTTGATGGCGGCTGCTGCTGCTGCTGCTGAAGATGGTGAAAATGGAGATGTTGAAGAGCACACTGCATAAGTTCATCGAAGGTTATACCTGTCTTGGGTGAAGATATGTACTCTTTAATGAACTGCGCTTGTGTTGTTAGTATGTAGCGGACAAACAAAGCAAAGAATTCGTTATATAGACTGGCCTGCAATGTTGAACTATGCAATTCCTTCATTTCTTTTCCCTATAAATAGAGGCTTTTTGTGTCTTAGCTGTTGCTGTGTTCAGTTTTCGATGGATAAAAAGCATTGGCACATTTAACTTGTTCAGTTTGAATGATAAAATTTTAAGAGTCTTACTGTTTTAATATTTATTGATCAATAACAGTGCTAATTAGGCAGAGCCGGGTATGTCTTGCAAATCTTCGACGGTTCTATATTATTAGATCAATATGAACCTGTTAGAAGAATATTCAATATACATGCTTGACGGTAGTAACTTTAAAATGTAACTTTTCAAAGATCATACCATCATTTTCACTGTCTAAAGGCGAGAATATGTGTGCTAAAAATCCCTGTTTTGGGGGTATTTCAGTTGGGACTCCTCATTTCAGGACCTAATGGAGCGTCTGGTAATATGCTTTTGGAAACAACATTTCATGATGCGAATAATTTGTTTTTTTTATATAAATAGTTTACTATACATTTTCCCCGGAATATACGTTATAATTATCAAATGTCCCTATTGTATATTTATCAAAATGTAGTGACAAAAAAATATTATCAAAATGTCCCAGTTAAATGTTATTTTCGTATAATTCATAGAAATAAATTAAATATCACTCTTGTGTTACAGATATTTTGTTAACAATAATATAACATTTTGTAGGAAGCATATTTTGAAACATTCACATACTACCGTATAAAATAAGTTTATAAACTTTTACAATAATCATCTTAAAAATTATATTAATGATAATTTTTAATTGGATAATAATATAAAATCATATAAAATCATCTTATAAATGAATATATGATCATTAAATTTATATATAATAATAATATATGATGTTAAGGCGCTATTAAATACATAGTATTATATTAGTATTCCATGTAAAGAAAGACACCTCATTGTCAACATTATGCTACACCTTCATTATTTTGTAATAGAGATGATACACTAGACAGATTTATAGCAATGAGTTATGAGTAATCACATAGTGAATCTGACACAAAACTTTAACCCAAAACTTTAAAGTTTAGGTTTGTGAGTCTTGCCTTTACTTATATAATGCTTAACTTTATTATTTCTACACAATGTAAGATTTTAATCTCACTTGTATTCCAACAATCTTCCTACTCAAGTGTGAGTCTCTTCCACATGGTAGTCTAGATATGCCGCTACACCCACGAGACACGCCACCTAAACCCACCACTGTCAGGAAGACTTTCAATACAAGGGATCCCTAGGTTTAGGATCCATCGTTATTATTTTACTCGTCTGAGCCGGTCACCAAGTTGAACCATCAGCTTTGATACCAATTATTGGGAAACCGAGGGGGATAAATCGGGGAGATTTATACCAATGAGTCATGAACAACCACATAAGTAAACCTGACACCAAACTTAAACACAAAACCTTAAGGCTGCGATTTATGGGGTCTTGTCTTCACTTATATGGTGCTTAACCTTCTTATTTCTACATGATGGGAGACTTCACCTTACACTTGTACTCCAACAATCTCCCCCTCAAGTGTGAGTCTCATCCACATGGTAGTCTTTCCCTTGAGCAGAAGTCATTATCATTCACGAGTATTCCATTGTAGTCATTGTCGTCATCTTACTCGTCTGAGCTGATCACCAAGTCGAACTATCGACTCTGATACCAATTGTTAAGTGTCTGAAGTGATAAACATCGGGGAGATTTATACCAATGGGTCATGAGCAACCATGGAAGTGAAGGAATGAAAAGGTTGAATATCATATAAGTGAAGGAAAGACCCATAAACTCAAGTCTTAAGGTTTTGGGTTAAGATATTGCATCAAGTTCACTTATATGATTGCTCATGGTCTATTGGTATAAATCTTCCCTGTGTTCACTCCCTTCAAATGCACAAGAATTGGTATCAGAGTTGATAGTTTGATTTGGTGACCAGCTCGGACGAGTAAGATGACAATGGTGGATCCTTGGCCTAGGGATCCCTTGTATTGAAAGTCTACTTGACAATATGATAGTCAAATGGCGTGTTTCAATAGAGGTAGTTGGCAGTCCAAGTCCAAAAGTGTCGCCATTCAGTAGTCATGGAGTAGATCGGGAAACATACTAGATTTTTTGCAAGCAAAGTGGAAGCGTAACAAGCATCTAACAAGATTGAAGATGAAATTAAATTTTAATCGAGGGAATGATTGTTGGGAAGCAATTCTAATTTGTAATTTCAAATTTCTACGATATTGTTTAGATTTAAAAAAGGATATTGTCTTATTTCTAGGATGCTCTTTAAAATTAAAGATATATTTTATAAATTAGAAATTTGTTTCCTCTTTTAAAATTGTGATGCTAGGTCTATATATATAGATTCTTAAGATGAGAAGAATTATCCAACCTAAAAAGGCAAGTTTACCTTAGGTGAGAAAGGAGGGTCATATTGAGGGAAGGTTTACAAGTTTGTCCAGTTTGTCCTAAAAATTTGTTGTGAGGAGATCATGAAAGTAGGGATAAAGGTTCAAATCACGTTAAACAAATTGGGGTTGAGGTTGTGGATATAGAGGTGAAAGTTTGAATCACGTTAAACAAATTTGTGATCCTCTTCTATTTCATTTATAGTATTATCTCTTGTTTTTTGTTGTGATTTTTGAGTAATAAAAATGAGTATGTTTTTTCTCCAACAATTAGTGACTGACTCAGACAAATGATATAACAAAAGTTTCTTCTTAAATTACTTTAAAATTAGAATATATAATTTCTTGTTAAATTGTGACTCAAGCAATACATAAATAAACCATGCTAGTTTTCATTCATTATCAATCTTTATCCTATCAAAATGATTGTTTAGGGTGATATTATTAATTATTTTTTTTAAAATTATCATAATATTAATATAAAGTATCAATCATAAAAGATGGCTTAAATCAACAACATCATGGTACTATCAAAACAAATTAAAAATTACTTTAGGTATTATATGACATTTAATAAATCACTGAATTACATGAAGTTATTGTATAATTATCATATTATAAATATAAAATATTTTGTTAATGACCTTTTTGTTATAAAACTGGATTGATCATTTAGTAGAATCTT
Organism: Glycine max; assembly: GCF_000004515.6. Taxonomy (NCBI): domain Eukaryota; kingdom Viridiplantae; phylum Streptophyta; class Magnoliopsida; order Fabales; family Fabaceae; genus Glycine; species Glycine max. The sequence continues at coordinate 17,132,631 of NC_038244.2, forward strand.
TTCTTTTTTTAATTTACAAAAACTTAACTCAATTTTGCTTAACAAAAAGTCACGCCTATTAAACTTTTAAAGTACTTTATACATAATACTAACAATCTTAATATTAAATAAATAAGTAATAATATAAAAATATTTACTAAATTCTTATTTTAACAAGTTTCATAAATATTACGAAATATAAGGCATAGAATAAATAAATGTATAATGCAATAAATGCATAGCGCAAAGTGAGTTTCCACCGTCATTGCATCGTCGTCGCAATCGCAGGGATCTATCATCAGAAGTTCCGTGAAATCTAATGGTCGTTTTCTCTGTGAAACTTTTCTTCAGCATTCTCGTCGTCTCCCTCTCACTCCTCTTCCTTCTCGCACTGCTATTGCCTTCTTCCCTTTTCTCTCAAATTCACATTTATGGAGAAGCCTCCTTGTATGTTGTTCACAATTTCAAAACCTTCTTCTTCTTCTTTTTTATTTTTATTTTTATGGGTTGAATCTTCCATAAAGCTTTGAACTTCGCAACTGGGCACCTTCAATTTGGAACTTAGTATATTGGGTAGTAACATTTTTTGTTTTTCTGTTGTTGCTGATCCATGAATTGGTTGGTATTTTACAGAGGGGAGGTGGATATATGGAGTGTTCGGAGACTCGTGGAATGGAGACCTTGCAATTGGTGGCTACAAGGCCATCAAACAGGTACTACTTTTTTATTTTTTCCATTGATCTTTGTCTCTACTAAATTTCAACTTTGAAGGTTAAAAATTTGTTATATTGAATGAACTTTTGTGATTACTAGATTCATTTTGTTTTCATTTAAGAATCTCAAGAGTATCATAGGGATAGCTATTTTTTTATTGGCAAATTTTAGTTTTTTAGAAATGTCTGTGTGGGGATTCGAACCCACGACCTCTCCTCCCTTCATCCTTCTCCAACCAATGGACCTTATATCTCCCATAGGGATAGCTATTGGTGTCATAGTAATTGAAGTTTTGGAAATTACATGGATTAGATCTACTTGTGTGTTTAATTTAGTAGTTGGAATTTGGGGCGTAAGCTTGGTTTTTTATTGTTATTTGGACTTGGATTTGCAATGGGTAGGTTTAAATTGTTGAGGGTGGGTGAGGGTTGCTGATTGGCTTTTTATTTTCTGAATCCACCTTAATTGGCTTTCGTTGCAGACAATTGCTTTCGTTTTTTTGTTTATTCTTGAAATGGTGCAGCTCTACCATTACAAACTAATGGATATATCAGAGTGGATTGCTATGGGGGGCTCAATCAGATGCGAAGAGATGTGAGTACTTGAAGAGAACTCTTGAATTTATACTCCAGATCCTTCAAAAATCTTCAATACTCTTTTGCTGCTTTCTTAAAATTGAGAAGAAATCTACAATGGTTTCAGTTCTGTGATGGTGTGGGCATTGCTCGTCTGTTAAATGCAACCCTTGTCTTGCCGAAGTTTGAAGTGGCATCATATTGGAATGAAACAAGGCAATTTACCTTTCCATTTCTTTGGAATTTTTCTTTGCAAATTTTTACTCAAAATTGTATTTATTGGCTGACTAGTAAATTTTGTTTTGTTATCCTATCTCCTGATCTATGTTATTCTAAGTTACAATGTGAAACTTGACATAGTCCTGCTGAAAGACAGGATTTCTGAATACTTGGTTCCATTACAGTGGTTTTGCAGATGTATATGATGTAGACTACTTTATAAAGCATATGAATGGCTTTGTCAAAGTTGTAAAAGAGTTACCACCAGATATTGCTTCAAAAGAACCAGTTCGAATAGACTGTAGCAAACGGAAAGGGCAATTTGATTATTTTGAAAGTGTTCTTCCTTCTCTGTTGAAACACAAGTACATTTCTATCACACCAGCAATGTCTCAAAGAAGGGACAGGTATATCTCACTTCCATCAACTACTATTTGATAACTTAATTTAAGTTCTAAAACCATCAAATGATTGCTTATAAAATATAAGCACCGTCGATATTGTTGATCCCAAATTTCTTGCTCAATGATGTTTTCATTCCAAATATCCCTTTTTTTTCTCTTTACTTTCCCTGTATTTTGGCAGGGATCTCACTTCATTAAGCCGATGGTTTCAATGGGTAAATTCTTAACATTTTAGTATTACTTTACAAGTGAATTTATTCCTGTTAGCCTATGTCTTCATCCATTATCAAAATTTTCAGCAAAGATATTTAGTTTCTACAATGGCTATGAGCTTGTCCAAAGAGTTTGGTCTGCTTAATACTGACGAATTATTCAATTGAGTTGTAATATTATGTCTCATGTGACTAATGACTATGCAAGCAACTTCAATCCTCATGTAGCCAAATAGCTTAAATTAGATTACAAGGTAGAAGGAATTTATTCAAACATCCCGAATGGGGGCTATCAAGAATTAAGATTATGTGCCCCCTTCCCCTTTTATTTTTCACAGTTGTATTGTATTGTAACTAATGTTGTTCTCTGACTTTCTTCTACCCTTGCAGATACCCTTTGTATGCAAAAGCTGCTCTGTGTCAAGCTTGTTACAAGGCATTGCGTCTCACCAGATCCTTGGAAATGAAAGCCTCTCAGCTTCTAGATGCAATACCTAAACCATTTTTGTCTCTTCATCTTCGTTTTGAGCCAGACATGGTTGCTTACAGCCAGTGTGAGTACCCGGACCTGTCTCCTGCTTCCATTAAAGCCATAGAAGCAGCACAAGTGGACAGAAAACCATGGACTGGAGAGTTAGCCCGTGTTTGGAGACTACGTGGGAAATGCCCACTTACACCTAACGAGACAGCTTTAATACTTCAATCTCTTTCCATCCCACTAACGACAAATATATACCTGGCAGCTGGAGATGGTTTGATGGAAATCGAAGGGTTGATAGATACCTATGCCAACATAGTTACTAAATCAAGTCTTCTCAGTAGAGAAGACTTCACAAGCATGCATGGCAACACAAAAGCTGCTTTGGATTATTATGTATCTATTAACAGTGATTCATATATAGCCACATATTTTGGGAATATGGATAAGATGGTTTCAGCAATGAGAGCTTTCAATGGTTTGTACAAGACTCTATTTTTTAGCAGAAGAGGTTTTGCACAATTAACCTCACAGGGTCTTAATGGAAAGGAGTTGAAGCAAGCACTATGGAAGCTTCACAGAGATGATTTTGCAAAGGGAAGAGGCTCTGCTCTGTCTGAGTGTTTTTGCGAATTCAAGTTGTGATTTTGGATCTCGGATTCATCGTTTTTGTAGTTTTGACATTATTAATTTAATTTTGCTTTGTCACTCCTTAGCTTCTGTCAGCTTTTTTATTATTTTGTATTGAATGTGATGCTTTTTACTATCACTAATGAAATTTTTGGCAGACATTTGGTGTAAGAATGATTACCCAATTAGAAATATCCATCCTGTTATTGATCAAGTTTTGGTAAAAGAGTTTCTTTTATCCTGTTGTGTATAACAGCATAAGTAATGAGAATCTGACATACTGGCCTTTTGGTAAATGATTACACAATTAGAACTTGAATCTGGATCTGGCCGAATCTTATGAGCCACACAAAAGTCTGTAGTGGCCATCATTCTGCAACAGGCCGCACGTATTAGTTTTTTCAAGTAGAGCTAACATAAAATAAAATAAAATAAAAGTATAGTAAACTAATATTAAATTAAATTAAATAATTTTCAACCAAACTTTTTCCAAAGCTAATAAGAAGGGCATTGTGTGCAGCCTGCTTGCATAATGTCTCCCTCCTCTCCTATTTTATGCACGTTTAGAACATTCTTCAAAGGTTGCAAATAGTGGCATTTCTATGGACCTTATATCCGTAACAATCAGAAATATCAGCTAATAAGGCCATAGGATAGCTAATCTAGAAATGGACTTAAAATGAGTGTTTCACAGATTTTAATTGTATTTTGTTACTTCATGTACCCTATTTTGAAATTTAAATTAAAAAAAATGATTTTTAAAAAATATTTTGTTTGTAAAAATTAATTTATTTTTCTCTTCTTTCCCATTTTTTTGTTAACTAAAGAAAAGAAATGCATCATTACCCATAATTTCTTTTTTCTCCTATCGAAATACATAGTTTGGAGATCTTCAATTAGAAATTTTTACAATTCATTTTCATTCTCTTCTTTAAATATGCAAGCAATTCACACATTAGTTCTGCAACTAAAAAAATTTCCTCTCAACCATCTCAAATCATCCTTTATATCTTTATAGCTATATATCAATCTCCTTAATTGTCTATCCCTTTCAATTTACCACCTTTTATTATTATTATTATTATTATTATTATTATTATTTCTAAATTGAATTTTTAAAAGAAATTGTCAAGTATTATCACAATTTAAATTATTCGTTATAAATTGGAAATATAATTTATTCTGATATATTTGTTTATTATTCTTTTAAACAATTTATATATATATATACTGTGTGATGAACAGATTAAAATACTAGTTGCTATAAGTATTACCAGAAAAAAAAATGAAAATGTAAACTTTTATGGGTATGTTCCAAACATGGTCTACACTTAGTTTCTAACTTCACAGTCCACCATCTCAACAGGGTTGAATCTCTCTCTGTACTGAAAATTTTCACTAAAAGAGAAAAGAAATACATTTGTGAGATGGTGGGCCCCACAAAATGTATGTATCTTACTCTCTCTTGTTAGAAATTGAAAATTTCCAGCTGGAGGGGATCTTTACGCATTTCGACACTCTGCAACCTCGAACTAAAGGTATGTTGGGTTGATGGCTTCCCACGCAAGAGCCTTCAACCACTAAAGTACTTCCTCTCTAAACAACCCGACTCCAAAGGCAAAGACTGAACTCTAATGCCCCCTAAAGGCAGCAACTCAATGTAGGCTTTAATAGTTAGGATTAAGAAAAGACTTTTTTGTTCAACACAACAGAAATACTGACGATCCGCACATCTGCTATCAGGGTGAAGTTTCCCAATCAAGTTTACTCATCTCCGACTAAAGCCATGAACTGATCTTCTGAGATATTAAAATTCACTTAAGAAATCAACTCCCAACAAACCCTAAACATACGGAACACAAATCTTGTCTTATGCGGTGTTAAATCACTCCTAATCTTTTATTAGCACTCTACTGACCTAACTCGTTTTTAACTGTCACCAAACCAAATTCCCACCTACAATAACAATTAGCAACAGAAATACCGAACCAGACAAAAAGCAATTTCCCCTAAAGATGAAAAGATGGATATGAAAACACACCTCAAACAAAGTTGACACACCTCAAACAACGATACATACATTGAAGGGGGAGAATTACTTCAGCCAAAAAGTGCACGAGAAATCGCACTTCCTCCACGTGCAATCTATCTTAATTCCATCAAAATTAATTCTACCTAACTTTAAAACAAATACTCCAAGGTTGCTAATAGCACTCTTAACCTCATTTTGCACTAGACACCAGATGGATGAGACATTAAAACACTAAAGGGGCATCTTGTCTTATTTCTCTAAAAGGGACATTAAACATAAAGCAATCCTGCAACCATTAGAAGAGCATTTATTCAAGCAGAGTGATACCAATTGCTGCTACTTAAAATGTTAAATGAATCGATGATTTAACACTGCTGCAAATGTTCAACGAACCGATGATTAACAAATAACAATACATTTATAAGCTACACTGACTATGTATTCTACAAATACATCTGCTGAGTCTCAAAAAGGGAGTCATTCAAATAGGGCCAATCTCACAATTTAAACAATAACATCTTTTGTTAAATAGTATCTAAGCACTCAAATTGATGAGTTGCCAACCACACCATTCCCCAATCCGCAAAGATCCTTCGAGATCTGCCTCCTAATAGTTCCAAAGCGTCATCAGTTTGGCACTGCAGGAAATAAAGAAGATGCTACATTATGATCAACTCGACCTGCTCTGCTTCAATCAACTCAAAACGTACTTAAAATAATACATCATACTTCCAGTTCTGATAAAATTTTGTGCATCTACTCGAATATGATTTAAGTCATAAAAACTAGTAAAGCAATAATACCCAATAGGAAAATAATCTTACTATATGTTGAAGTGTCAATTTGTTCAGGAAGCTCCTTTATGTCAACCTCAAACCTAGATTGCACCTGAAATCAGCATATAGAAACTTATCAATAAAAAGCACTGTATGGAGAAAACGTGCCTTGATTACTTCTCCATTTCCCAATGGCAGTACAAAGGAAATGTTCCTAAATCTCCATGGAAGTGGGGTCTAACCTGATTAAGAACCTCAGAGTCAGCAGTAGAGGACACGAAAGTAATTGCAAGTCCCTTCGTGCCAAATCTGCCAGCTCTTCCCACCTATCAATTCACATGTTAATTAAGAGATGGAGGGAACAGAGGTGAGAGGCAAATTACAAGCATGCAAAGATACAACCACATAATAGGAAAAAAAACGTATAGAAAGATAAAAAAAAAATCTAATTATATGTATCCAGCAGTTACCCTGTGCAAGTAAGTATCAGCAGAATCAGGCATGTCATAGTTAATAACTATATTAACACGTTCTATGTCAATCCCCCTTCCAACTAAATCTGTTGCCACGAGAATCCTTTGCTTCCCTTCTTTGAAGCCCTTGTACCGTTTCAATCTGAAACAGGTAAATGTGTTCGAGGGGTAAAAATGAGACAGCAATTACTAGATAAAAGTTCAAATCCCTGCAAAAATATGAAGTAATGTAGATCATAGCCGCCATTCAAGTAAACGGATGACCAGAGCAGCTACAGCAAGAAATGCCAATTGGTCTACACTACTTTGAGATGGAGCTTCTGAGGCCCAGACCAATATTTTACTGAACCAAGGACAGGCACAATTAACAAAGTTTTTTACAGGTATAACAACTGAAAGGATCTAACAGTCCAAAAGTCCAAGTATATAAAAATCAACTTAAAGCATTAAAAACACACAAAGACTGCACATGCCTTCAATTTCAAAATAACAACTTATATATACCTCTCTTCCTGTGACATTGCAGAATGTATGCAGATAGATGGGAAGTTACACTCCACAAGCAACTTGTTCAACTCGGCAGCTCTGCTGACACTTTTGACAAAAATAACTACTTGGTTGAAATCCAGAGCATCAAGAAGATCATTCAGCTTACGATTCTTTTCTGTCTCTTGCAATTTGATATAGTGCTGAAAAAGGTGATAAATGAGTAGAACTAATCTAGTAGACAGACTTTCATTAAAAAAAAAAATAATAACAAGTGGTGAGAATAAAATGTTACAAAACACACCTGGACAAGACCATGAAGAGTCAATTTGGCCTCATCGTCGACATAAATTTCCATGGGCTGAAAGTAAAAGGATCATCAATTAGAGGATGAAGATGACAAAAAACATCTATCAGAGAATGAAGATAACATTAAAAGATCATCAATCAGAGGATAAAGATATCAATCATCACAGAAATAGATATATAGATTTCAGTTATCTTGATTTATAAAACAGAACAATTGCAATTACATTTTAAACAAGAGCAAACATTCAAAATTTATACATAAACCAACAAAAATGCATAAAAAATAATAATCTTGATAAAGTTTATTAAAAGGGCAACGATGTTAGGCAAAAATAACAGCAACATAAACAATAAGAGGAACTACGAAACCATACTATCACATGAAGTAAAATAGATCATCACACAAATAGAACATTACATCTTGCATAAATTTCTTGCAAACTGGTCGGATCTCTTTACTGAGTGTAGCTGAAAACATCATCACTTGCTTATCATGGGGAGTCAGTTTGAAGATCTCTTGCACATCTCTTCTCATATCTGTGAAGATTATACAGAAAAAATCTTAAGAAATATGAAAGGCAGAACAAAATACCAGAGATTGCAAATGCAAAGCCACAAACAAGCAAATTTCCAGAGAGGAGGAAGAAAGAGACCAAGTGATTCGAGCATCTTGTCACACTCATCAAGTATAAAATGCCTCACGTTCTTTAAACCAAGGTCCTTATCTCTAGCCAGAGCAAGAATCCTCCCAGGTGTTCCAACAACAATGTGTGGGCATTCATTCTTGAGCAATTCTTTGTGAACCTTGATGTTGACACCACCATAGAAAACAGCAGCCTTTATATCAGGAAGATATGTGCTGAACCTCTCAAATTCGTGGCAAATCTGGACAAATTCAGCAAATGGATAAAGCTTTTGTAAGTTTACACATGCATACATATGTTTGTCGGTTCTTGGTAACACAAGTAACTTCTTTAGTTATTAGAGACACATAATATTAGCAAACAAATTTCTCTAGAAAAACAGTTCAGATACACTAAAGAAGACATACCTGATAAGCCAGTTCTCTTGTGTGGCAAAGAACAAGAGCTGCAACTTGACCAGGAACAGGATCAACTTGCTGAAGTGTAGACAAAACAAAAACAGCAGTCTTTCCCATCCCAGATTTCGCTTGGCAAATGACATCCATTCCTAAGATTGCTTGAGGGATGCATTCGTGTTGCACTAATGAAGAAGCAAACAAAATTGTAGTGGACGAATCCTCAGTAAGTATATATGATCTGCCAGATCCTTTTAATGTAAAGGTTTACCGACCAATTTTCGTGACATATTAATATACTAGTAGTGATTACCTGATAAATTCAGAAAAGAAAATAAATTAGAGTGAAGGGAAAAATTATAATTGTGAAAAAAAACCAAGATACATATAGGGAGATAATCAAGCAAAATATTCTTTAGTAGAGGAAGTATGATAATGAAAAAAATGTGTCTAGATTATCTTATTTTAAGGCTAAAAAAGCTTTTTTTGGTGGCTTCATGAAAAAGAAAAGCCTTTGAAAGGGGAAAATCATATTTCCTCTACTGAAGAATGAATATCCAAACATGTCCCCAATCATACAATGATCAATAGATCACCCCTTAATAAAAATGGATATCCTTAAGAAACCAATGAAAGCTTAGACCAATGAATTCAACATGGTGTACAATTTATTGAGAAAGGTAACAAAAAATACACAATATCAGGACCAATAGCATTGGCAAATGGCACAGAAATGGCTTAAGAGCACAGATAAGCAGGCCATCTGGTATTGCTAGAAAGAAAAATGCTAATTAATCAAAGTCTAATACATGACAATTGACAAGTTTGTAGATTCAAGCAAAGACAGCATATGCTAAATCTTGCCTTCTGAAGGATGCTCAAATCCTGAATCTACAATGGCTCGAAGAAGCTCTGGTTTCAACAGGAAGTCTCGAAATCCCGAACTATGGATGCCAACATAACCCCTGCACCACAAAAAATGTACATGCGAAATGAGAAGATGTAAAATCAAAGGTTGGCTTGAGAACCTATCAATTTTATTTTTTTAATTATGAAAACATTGAATCAATACACATCACAAACTTTAAAGCCAAACACTAATATGGTATATATCAAACAAGACCTCCAATACTCAGGAAATAAAATAATCTTTTGTTAGGATTCAGCAAGACACTGGCAAGCCTATGAAGCACAAATACATAGTTACATAAGTACTCCATCAACTTCAATATTTTGTTGCATATGGCATCATATAATAATTCCCAAACTAGTATCGTCACAAATTGACATTATTATACCATTTATTCCATCATACTTTTTTTCTAATCAAACTAAGAAAAATATGACCAGGGCTAGGCTTGAACCATATTTATTAACCACGGGTTGTGTGCTATAACACAGTTACAGCAGCATCACAGTTATGGGCTCTGTGGAAGCCCAACATATCACAGGTCACTGTCACAGCTGGAGCAGTGCGAATCAGAGCCACTCTTTCAGTCATTCATCAGAGACAGAGACTTTCTTAGGCCCCTCATTCAACTTTTTTTGGTGCTATTGGGTGGGGGGGATTTTGGATTTTGCTCCCTTTTATTTCATCAGAACACAAACCCTATTGTCCCACTCACTCCTTTCAAAAGCTAAATAAGGCACTACTCTCATTGGTCTCCTCTCTTTGACGCAAGCCACCTAACCCAGAGCTCTTGTCTGCATTTCCGATTAACCCATCATAGCAATCCAGTGAAATTTTTTGTCAACTCACAATTTGTGTGTTACACCAATTGCATGAACAACGTCTTGTTCTCTAGACAACACCCACAAACAAATTATTAAAAACAACAAAATAAATAAACAGTTAAATTTGCATCTACGCTCCCTTAGGCAGGATGAGTTTATTCCAATTGAAGCACATAAGAACCAACAGTGATGCTACTTCTATTAGATGAATCTTACTCTATAAAAACTTCTCAATAATTAACAGTGAAAGTATGACAAACAATGAATGGCACCAAAAAAACTATTAAAAATGCAAATATATCAAATCATTATAAAATATATAGATGAGATAAAGAGGAGAGAAACTAACTTCTTGCCAGATTCAGTAACGGGTTTAGCGGAATCGGGAGCTTTTTCTTCTTCTTCTTCGTAGTCGATGAGCTCTTCCTCGTAAGCCTCAGTGTCCTTCAATTCTCCCATCCTATTTCCTGTTGGTTAGGGTTAGTTTTTTCAGTTTCAGTTTGAGAGATTCAGAGAAAATAAATCGAATTAAATTTGCCGAAGAGAGAGAAAGAGAGGGAGAGTTGAGAGAAGCTGACCTTTGAAGACGCAAAACTTGTTCAAATTCTAAAAGAAAAGGAAAATAAACCCTAGATCTGGTTCTGGGTTTTAGGAAGAGCAACAGCGACTCAGCGAGTGAAGCAGTGACCGAGAACATATAGCGCGTGCAACCACTGAATAGACCAAAGTGCCCTTGCAATTCCGGATATGTACAATTTTTTTTTGGATGAATTGATATGTAATGATACCAATTTAGGAAAGATCCATTTTATCAAAAATTTGTAAATGATTTTTTTAACATAATACACGTCTAATTTATAACAGCTACTGTTTTATATACACTGTATAGGAGAGTATGTCTGCTATGTCCCCAGTTACATAATAATATGATAAAGGATGTGACATAAAATTTTAAGGTTTTGGAAAAAAAAATTGGAAGGAAAGGAAAAATAAAATAAAAATTGAGATGATTTTTTTAAGTTGTTTGATAAAAACTAAAAAGAAATGAGGAGGAAGAGAACTAAAAAAATAATATTTTCTCTTATTTCTTTCGAGAACTTTTCTCTTATTTGATTTATGTAAAAAAAAAATGAAAGAACAAAAAAAATTACGTATATGAAATAACATAAATACCATAAACTAGAATAAAAAATAACCAAAGTAATTATTCATAAATTATAAATTATTAATATGTTAAAGTTAAAATTAAATCGTTTCGTTTCATGAATTCGATTTTTACATGGATAGATTTGATTCTATATTTTCAACTTCTATGAAGCCACATCATAAAATCATGTTATCATTCTCAATTTTTATAAAATCATGTTATTTCTAACAAAAATTAAAAATAAATAAATGGTGAAAACTTTTTCTCCTCTTCTAAAATTGAAAATAACTCTTATCTCGGAGGAAATAAAATGTTATGTAAAATATACATTCTTATATTAAAAATTAAAAAAAAAATTCTTCCCCCATTCACATGTACATTTCACACACTACACTCACAACAAGCTAAAAAAATTGTCTTTCAATTATCTCAAACTAAGGTATTTTATTTTTACTTATATACTTGACTTTCCTAATTGTCTATCAATTTCAATTTATTCTCTTTTATTTCTATCTCTAAATTAAATTTTAATATATTTTTAAATATATCACAATTTAAATTCTTTATTACAAATCCAAAATATAATTTATATATTTGAATTTCATTACATATTTTAATTGTAATATACTAATAGGTTGCTCTTTAACATTATACCCTTGTTTACTTCTTGGGATGCTTTGCCACGAGCAACCATTGAAAACTTGTCCTTAGACCAATAGTTTGAACGTCGTTGAAGAAAACCTGTCCCACCCTTTATTTACATGAACTACACAATCACTATTTGTACAATTTATCCCTGGCATCTACCTCTTAATTGTCTCGCATCAATGTCATAAAGAGATATAATGAGTGTCTCATTAATTTCATAGAGATATTCCATGTGCCCAACAGTGTTTTGAATGCCACTATAATTAAGTTTGGGCTGACCGAATATGACCTACTGTATTAAATAAAGTATAAAGATATTTAATATATAATTTTGTTGAAATTTTTTGTCTTAATTTACAGCGAAATTTATTTAAGATTAAAATAATCATTACCTTCCATACTTCGTGTACTTTCAGGTATGAGTGCTTATGGGAGAAAAGTCCAACATTTGATTCTATAAAAAAATTACATTATATAATTCCATCCTTACATGTCATTTTAATTAATTCATTACTACAACGTATAGCAAATGTTAATGTATGTACTGAAAGTCTAATGTGATTCGTACATCATTCACCGACAGTTCAGTTTTAGTTCTCACATGAAATTAATGTTTCGTCTTAACCTTTACATAAAATCAACATTACTAGAAATTGCTAATGAATAGAATTTTTGAAGCCAACAAGGATGCTGTGGCTGGAGATTGGATGAAGATATGGAGCATTAAAGCCTTTTTATTTTTCTTCTGTGAATCAAGTAAAAAGTGTTGGCAACAAGTACATCATTTTCACAGCTCTTAATCAAATTTCAACAAGCACACCACCCCCTCTTCATCACTCTTCTGTGGGTTTTTTGAAGTGTAACCTTCATGCATCATTCCAGGTTGATGGTAGAGAGTTCAAGCTTTGGGCCTCCTAAAAGCCTTGCAATGGATGGCTTCAAAAGTTGTCTCTCACATCCTTTTTCAAATGGACTCAAAGAGGTAGTAGATAAAGTTAATACCATAGGTATAGACAGACTTGGAATCTATTATTCTTCATTGTAGACTCCTTATTTCCCAAAACCCAAACTATATAATGAAGTTTGTTAGGAGACATGCTAATGTTGTAGCTGATTGTCTAGCAAGGACGACAACAAGTTATGTAAGTCTTAGAGATTTTGGTCGAATTCATACTTGTATTTACACATTTATTTTATAACTTAATTGAAAAGTAATACATTTCTTATTGTTCTTTGTTTTAAAATAATAATTAGAAAATGTTTGTTTCACACGGAATTTTATTGGATTCCGAGTCATATGGAAATAAAAATATTCCTAAGCATAATGCATTCCCATATATTCATATTACATGTTTTTTCATCTTCATAGTCTTACGTAAAGAGATTTTAAAATAATTTCTCATTTTTTTCAATTCTATGTCATTTATCTATTTATTTAATATTTTGCTTTTAAATTTATATAAATTTAGAAACATTCCGAGGAATTAAAAGTAAGATAAATAATTATTTTTGTCTATAAAAAAAATGCGACAAATATCAGTTAACTTTTGTTTGTCACAGCTAATAAAATAGCTTACGTGATACAGATAGACAAATTTGTTATTGAAACGATTGTCAATGTAGTTATGTTAACTAATTTGGATGAAAATGTCCGGAAGATGTCATTTTTGGGTGTAAATATCAACCATTTTTTTATTGGATCTAAATATCAGTATGTTTCTATTGGATTAATTTGTTAGACTGAAAATTTCGTTAAATATAAAGGTAAAATATAATTTTAGGATAAATTTTTGTCATTTTTTATTGTTATAAACATCATATTATAATAATCACTTAAAAAACATATTGGCAAACATAATTTAAAAAACTTACCGATAACGACGATATTAATTATCAATCATAGTTTGTTTGTCACAATAAAAATTATCCAAAATAAATATTGTACCAATCATTATAAAATTTTTCAAATTATAATAATTAGTCATAATCTACTACAAAAAAAAAAGATAAATATATTTCATATTTGACTTCTTTGAATCTAGACTATTTTATTAATGGTGACGGACGAAAATTAATGTTTATCTGTATTTGTCGCACTTTTTATACTTTATGAGACTAAATTTTGAATTTTTCTTTTTCAAATATGCATTTGTCGATAGAATGGAAAGACAAAAAGTTAAGAAGATATTATATGACAAATATGTATCTATGTTTACAATTAGAAATGATCATATTGACAATCATTTCAGTAACAAATTATACTTTTGTATCACATAAGTTATTTTATTAACGATGACGAACAAAAGTTAACGATCGGATATATTTGTCACACTTTTTATGCTTTTGTATACTAAATTTTATATTTTCATTTTTCAATGACACATTTGTCAGCAAATTAGATATTTAGAGATAAAAATGATTATTTACCCTTAAAAGTATTTACCAAACATTCCCGGCAATATAATCAAATTCATGAAACAATCGTTGCCTTAATAATAATTTGAATGGCCTAGAAAATGAAAAGTCAAACACAAATCTTGGTAAAGCTAATAGAAGCATATTAAATAAAGTAATAAATTTTAAATGAACAAATAGAGAAGGTGTATGCGACAATTGTATTATAACTTTAGCATTATTTATAAATAGATATATAGATTCTTTCCTAGTGTTTTTGAAATGGTACTGCACTGAAATGAAATGCGATTTCTTTAACCAAGCATGAAAATCTCTCATTCCATAAAATGGAAACATAAAATGGAAACATGATTGCCATAGCAAACAATAGTAAGGGATAAAAGAGGTGCAAAATACGCAAATGAAATAATGCAGAGTTTGGGAATGCTACAAAATACAAGTGCTAAAATTTAAGAAGATTTTAATGCAAGTATTTTAATACAATCATTGCAGAGCGCATACATCCAGCACAATCTTCGGTTGCTTGCCCATATCCGTTTACAAAATGCCACACTATGACCCACAGGACTCAGACTAATCATTGAACTATGACTGGCTCTGGACTTTTCATTCAAAACTCTGTTGGAGGCTTTAACCTTATCAGTCTTTTGATTCTATCCTTTTCTGTATTTTCCAAATATCCCTTCAAAACATACACACAGAAAATGTCAAGCAAAGCATCAAAAAGAAATTGCTCTGTGCTGTGCAACATTGGAAAATAAGTTAAGATAAATTTGGATTAGTGGTGTATGTGGCAAACTAGTAAAATAGGACTCGAGTTTCTGGCAGTGATGTAAAGTTTTTCCTTGACCGAGTTCAAATAAATTCTTATAAAGCATCATTATTAGAACATGCAGTCGTCTGCATTTGAGAAAAACAGCATCCTCATTGTTCCTCTCAAGTGTAAGGGGATCTAAAAGCCATTTAAGGCATCCATCACGTGCATAGCAGAAGATAATGTCTAACTAATAATGAGCCTAATGTAAAGCAGATGACACCATCATATAGATAAGTAGATGAGCAATGCCTATGATTACATATATCCATGAAAGTCATTAATTGATGAGTTCCAAAGGCAAGCAGATTGAGTAAAATGACAAAAAAAATAATCTGGTTCTTGTTATTTTGCATAACTAAAACTGTTCTGTATGCCTCCTTACCTGCCATACAATTTCATCCAGACACAGACAAATTCTTCCATACTTGTCAAGGAAAAGGCGCTCACTTGGGGGCTTCCCACATACATCCTTCACAGCTGAGGTTATCACAAAGATCACTTCGGACACTAGAGAAAAACCAAAAAAAAAGGTAAATAGCAGCAGATACGTAAATGTAAAGTATTCCACAGCTCTTGAAATATATCCATTTTCCAGTGCTAAGTGAAATAAAGCATAGTGCTTAAAAGGCAGATGCACCCATATCAATTGTCATTAATGATTAATCATTTTCTTGGTAAGCCAAGCAAAAGCATCCACTAAATGGAGAATCCAAGATTTGTCCCTTAGCAGTTCACATGACTGCTAGTTGTTTTAACAACAATTCTAGAAAAGGACAGTTTCCCAGCAATAGTTAATATTTGTATTATCAATTAAATTATTAAAATGCTGAGCAAAAAAAAAAATCAAATTATTAAAATGAAGGGGAAGTTTTTCATCTTTACTGAACTCTTAATTCTGGCATCTACTATTCATTTTTCCTTTTAATCAAAAGATAATCTATTAGTATTTCTTATCATCCTATGCACATGTCTCTGTGTATCCCACTTACTAGTAGCAACCTAAATAAAGAAGCTTAGTTACCAGTGTAATATGTAATCAATTAAGCATATTCATGTCAAGATTCAAAACAAAAATGAGCTAGTAGCTTCATGCGCATTTTCATAATATACCCTTCTCAGTCAGCACTTCCATCAAACTAAAGTGAAAAGCAGGGAGCCTATCCGCTGCAAAGCATCTGAAATTACTCATTTCCATACTTTTATTTTACAATCAAATCAACAAATATAAAATACTGATTCCATAAATACATACAGGCAAGTTCGTCATACTCATCCTTGCCCACGACATAGATGCTGACATCGCCAAGCACTGTGTATACAATATAAACCGATCTGATGCAAAGAAAATGTACAAGTACTTTAGAATCATATAAGAACCAGACAAGCAACTTTCTACACCAAGAAATATGAATGAGGAATAGTTGGTAGTAAAAGAGAATCTTGTTTCAAGTCAAACTTCAGATTGTGATGAATGACGATTCTAGTTTCCCAAAACTGCTATACATCTAACAATGCTGTTTTGCCAAATATCGGGTCTATTCTAATAAACTAGTAAGCAGTAACTAATGCTATTCAGTTTGTTAATCTTTCTGCTTTTAGATGAGACAATTCATATAAGCACACAAACAGATACATAAAATTTCAAGTCATGGAATGAGAGAATAGTATGCTATAACTGACTTGTGGCAAGCAACTAGGAGCTCTTCGTTTTTGACACCCTTAAGATTATCAGCTCCTAGTTTGACTAAGAATGAACGCCAGTGCAGACGCTCCTCTGCAGGAACTCCATGAAAACTGCAACAATGAAAATCAACATGTATGTTATGTGAGCATGACATGAGAGTATGCATCAACAAAGGGATTAAAGTTAATACTACATAATTAATTAAGCTTGATCTCGCACGCACTTGTGAAAATTCGTATTATTGTTTAACATAGACAAATGCCCCTTATTCAAAAGTTTTCAGAAAACAACTACGCTAACCACAACCCTATTACCCCATCAAAATCTAAGCAGAACCCATTTCGGGTCCAATCTAAATAATATATGATTTGATCTGCAAAATCTAAAATTTAGATCGCAGCATGGGAAAATCGAGTTGTTGGAAGGGAATTGGGGAAAATGATGGGGTTCTGGTATAACTTCAAAGATTGAGAATTGGAAATGGGAAGAAGAGATGGATCTAAACGCACCGTTCGATGAGGATATTGCCCTCAGCGTTGGCAAACAGCACCGCAAGGATCATATTCTCTGACGAGTCTCTTTCTCTTGTTGAGGTTCTAATCCACCGTCTTCAAGCATAGAAGGTTATGTCACTTCATTGTTTCTTTTGTTTTGTAAATACTTTTATTTATGAGGGAAAAAAAGGTTATTGAGGCACAGTATAAAAAAATTTACTTGAATGAGAACCATCATGATAAGTTTATTTACTTTATTTACTTGTTTATTATGACTTTCTTTTTAAAGAAAAAAGCAAACAGAGTCATATTGATTCCTCTTTAGGCCAAATCATCTTCTTTAAAACTTTTATTTTATTTTTTTCAGTTTAATATTTTATTTAAAAAAATTACTTTTGTCTTTTTATCTTAATTAAAAGTTTAAAAATAATCCTTTTGTTGGATTAAACCTTAACATCTTAATTACAGGAAGCCTGACAATTTATGTGTTCGCACACCACCAAAGTCGCCACAGGGAAGTATGACAACCAACTTGTGTTTTTTAGATTTGGATTTTTAGATCTTGCATTTTTTTTTTTTATGTAAAATGAGTTCTTTTTTTTCCAATGGCCACAGGGACCTCCAATTTTAGGGTTTTAGGATTTGTGGTTTTACCTGATGGTGGGTTTTCCTTTTTTTTTTAGCTGTGTTAAATATTGAATGTATAAATTTGTGTTTACCAGTGCTTGTTGAAATGCGACCTATCTGTAAATGGTCGGAATTTTGAATGGTTACAACATTGGTACGGGTTTTGGATTGCATATGTTCTTGGTTTTGGATGATTAGATCACATTCTTGCGTTTTTTAATTTATTAAATATTATAGTTGCAATTAAAAACTATAATTATGTATTAATTATATAATGGAGGTGTTTCATGACAAAAAAATTACATTTTATGATAGTTTTTAATCATTTTGAATATTTTAAATAAGATAAAAAATTAAAATATTTTTTTTGAAAGATGAAGACTAAGCTGAACAAAAATAAAGGACCATAAATGTCATTTAGCCTCTTCTTTATTTAGAATGATAATGGGACATCCGTATGATAAAGCCCACCTTACTAGTCTCAAGTATTATTTGTTAAGTAGATATTCACATTTTTATTAATATCTAATATTTGTGGAGACTTTAAAAAATAATTAAATAAATAAAAAATAACAAAATCCAAAATATTATTAGAACAAGTTTGTTTATTATAGAAGAGCAACTAAGTGAATCGATATTATGAGTGTTTACGATCTAATAACAATGTCAATTACGATAGAAAGCTAGAGCAAGACTAGCGTGCACACGTGAAAGAAGTTTGGCATAGTGCCAGAGTTGATCTCTACTGTTAGATATTTTAAGTTTTTTTTTATAATTAATAAATATATATATTAATCTTTCTAATCCAACATGCTACCATTAGTAAAGTCTCACCACCCATAGCCTTATCAAGCCAACAAACACCAAAAAGAATATATGTCAAGTTGTCAACAGATCATAAAAGCTATATATTGTAGATATTTTATGTTTTTAATCAAACGCTATTTTTTTTTCTTTTTTTTCTTTTATTTCCATCTTTCCTAATTTATCCTTTTTTCTTTTTAGAATTAGCCAATCTTCCAAGGAAGGAAACTTAATGACCAAGAATTCCATTTGATTTTCCTTGGTGTCCTCAAGTCAGTCAACTCCTATTGTGTGAACTCCACTTCTTTCTCTTCTACAACTAGACCTTTTTCATATCTTAGAACTCATTTTGGTTACTAACCCCTTATACCACTATCAATATATTTTTTGCTGATGATCTTAAAAGAATATCTTAAGTCATTTGTGTCTCCAACTTTTGAAAGTTGTATCTAATTTCCTACTTAAATTGTTGAGTCATAAATAAGAGCTTTAATTATATTCTCTAGAAACATACCCAAGTTAGAATTTCTTGTGGTAGCAGTTCAGTAGATCTTGGTTAGAAGTATTTGAAGTTTAGGTTTTCCTGCTGTGTATCTCGGATAATTTGTCTCGTAATGGTTAGAGAATCTTCCAATTACTTTTCCTTGCTCCTTGAGTTCTTCTTCAAGTGTTGAGCAAGCATCGAAGGGGTGATTCAAAGCGGCACGAATCCTTTAAATTCTAGCTATTCATTCATAATAAATTGTTGAATAAAATATTAGAATTTTGTGTTTCAAGATTAGAAAAAGGATAAATAGTCTTTCACGTGTCTTTGAATGTGTGATTTGCTAATAAATGTATATTTGAAAGATGAAAATATAAAATTTAATCAATGAAAATGTAAAAAAGTATGATAAATATATTCGACCATTAACTTCCGTCTGTCACCATTAATAAAATAGTTTACGTGGCACAGAGGTATGAATTTGTCAATGAAATGATTATCAATGTGATCATCTCTAATTATCAGCATAGAGACATATTTGTCATCTAATATTTTTTTACTTTTCGTCTTCTCACACCGCTAACAAATGTGTCCCTGAAATATACAAATACAAAATTTAGTTCCCGAAAGTATAAAAAGTACAATAAATATATCCAAACGTTAATAAATTGTGACTAATTATTATAATTTGGAAATTTTTAAAATGATTGCGACAAAATTTTGGAAGAGTTATATTTCATTGATAAGTGTCTATTTCTATTATATAATTTTTAAGCTATCAACACAAAAAAGAAGAAGAAAATTTAATGTTAAACGATAAGAAAATTATTGTTTTTGTTTAATCAAATATTATTTATTTAATTGTTTTTTTATAAATTTTTCATAATAAAATATGAATGTCTATTAGTATATATAATGATATTAGATTAAAAATTATAATAAAAGTTTGTTGGTTTTTGAATTTTTTTTTAAATCATACACAATTATTTTTTTTAGTGACTCATCATTTAAAAAATCACAACCTTAAAAAAAATCATTCAAAAGGATATTAGTGTTTTTTACAAATTAAAAGTGTCATTACAATTACAATTTTTCCTAAAAATTATTCATGGATCTAATTTAACTATAATAACTCGCAATAAGTATTTTTTTTACTTTAACCTTTCTTCAAGCATGGGAATACAAAAAAATTATTTACCAACTTTATAAAACTAGTATTTTTTTTCTTTTATACTCAATTTAATTTACGAGTTTTTATCATTAATAAAGCAAATACAAAAATAATTATATATATATATATATTACTTTCACCTCTTTAACTTTAACTCTATGATTTGAATTTCAGTTAACACCCAAATCAAAATGTTAAATTTACACCAACTTTTATTTGTTATTTGAGATGAGTTAAGTTAAAAAAATATTAAATTACTAATTTGATCCTTTTGTCGTAATCATTATAAATTTTTTCAAATTATAATAATTAGTCATGATTTACTATTAACATCTAGATATATTTGTTGCACTTTTTATACTTTTGGGAATTATTTTTTTAATTTTAGGGACACATTTGTTAATGGAGTGAGAAGACAAAAAGTTAAAAAAATATTATATGACAAATATGTCCCTATACTGACAATTAGAGTTGGTCACATTGGCAATCATTTCAGTGAAAAATTCGTCTCTTTGTGCCACGTAGGCTATTTTATTAACGATGATGGGCGATAGTTAACGGCTGAATATATTTGTCGCACTTTTTACACTTTCGATGATGAAATTTTATATTTTTATTCTTCAAGGATGCATTTGTCAACGAATTATACATTCAAGGATAAAGTGACTATTTACCTTAGAAAAATTATCCTCATTCATCGTTATAAGGAGTATATCTTGGTTTGGTGGAATCTAAATTGCAGTGAATTGGCAATCGTGGTTGAAATTATGCTCTCTAGAACACCTCAACTAATTGCATCTAATGTCTTTCTTTTCACGAGTGGCAGGCATAGTTTTAAAACCCAGTTTGACTTAATCGATCGAACCGGTTCAACCAGGACTCGATGGTATAACCGAGCTAGTTTGGTTATTGGATCGGTCATGCATTTGATCCGGGATAACCCGACCGATTTGGGGTAAACCTAAAAATCCGAACTGGTTTTTAAAACTCGTTTCCTATAAAACAAAACGCTAAAAAAACTCGAGACTTCTGTAATTGTGTTATTGAATTATTATTTGTGAACTTGTGTTATTAACTTTAATACTTCAACTGTTATTTTGAATTTTGGAGTATAAATGAACTTTTTTTAATTAAATAATGTGAGTTATATACTTATATATAATAGATACATATATAATTTTAATTTTTTTTAATATATATCAAACCAATTACTAATTCACCGTGGCAGACCTATAAAAGTATAGTTGAAGGAGGTTGTGGAAATTCCCACATGGGGGCTACAATCACCTCACTACCCATTTTCTTTTAATTTTAAATAAAAGCAGACAAAAATAAATCAAGCAAAACTACACATGCAGTACGCTTTCGTTTTTATTTTATTTTAAAAACTACACAATTAATTGTTACTCACTTACACTAACTAATAATGATAAATAGGTTTGATTTTCATTCACTATTAGTATAAAGATTTGATATTATTAATCAATTGAAAACACTTTTAAATATAATATTTTGAAAATAATTATTATAAAAATAAATAAATCTATTATACATAATCATTTATAATTTGATGACAATATATTTTAATTAGATTTATATATATATATATATATATATATATATATATATATATATATATATATATATATATATATACACATTGTACTTATTAAAATTTGGAACTGACACACATTAAGGTAGACATGATTTTAGTGGGTTCCTGGATTTCATAAGCCTGACGTCTGAGAGTAATCTTTATATTAGGAAAACAAGAGGAGAGACCAACAAAATAAAGAATCCTGACACTCAAATAAGTATATGAATTAGAGGAATAAAAGAGAGTATGAATACAAGTATGCAAACATGTGTGCATGTGTGTTTGGGTGCATCAAGGGCTCAACGAAACTTGTTATTTATAGGAGTGAAATGGAGTTATAGATTCTTGTTTGTGATGATTGTTATAATCTTTGTAAATAATTATCAACTTGTAAATAATAGCTCGTAACTTATTGATAAAGTTAGAGATAATGTTTGCTTAAAGATAATTACTAATAAATAATTGTACCTTACATATAATGTGTGACTTTGTAAATAATTGAGTATCTGTCAAGCGATAAAAGATGACAATATATTCAAATAATTAGATGTTAAAGATAACATTTGGTTGAAGAGTGTTACGACTTAGGATTAAGTGTTTTTGTTTTTGTGCACATAGAGAATTAACATGTGTTTCAAAGTGTCACATAGGATGTGACATATATTTTATACATCATCTATTATATATATATAGTTAGACTCTATATTCAACCCTACATAAACTCAATAATACTTCTTTTACAGAACTTTTTTATAATAATGTCTACGTAAAATAAGAGAGGTAAAAAAAGAAGTATAAAATAAAATAAAAAATATAGTATAGAGATGATGAAAAGTGAACAAAAAATACTGTAAGAATACGTGAACGGTTATCAACTGTTGTTCAAATACCGCTTCTAGATGCTATATGAATATGTACTGAAATATTTCAGTAAGTTATTCGACAACAACTTACAATATATTAAACCAAAAATGAAAACAGTAACAGTATATTGGTAATATAATCGGAGATCTAACATAAAGGTTAAAGCAACATATAGAAGAATCCAAATATCATTTATCGCCGCTGGTACGTCGAAGCTGTAGATAACTAAATATCATCAACGTAGGCTTAGCCTCACTTGTGTACTTTCTTCCCATAAGCTATTAAGCTTCAAAATAAATTTCTAAGTACAAAGTACTAACTATATATCTTTTCAACATTATCTAGTCGTATCAATAACAGCTCACACAATGAGACAAACCAATTAGAATCTGCACAGACACACACTAGTCCTCACTTGACGTCAATTTAATCTTCAATATTGTTCTTGTTAGAGACACAAATGTCGTTACCTAAAGAACCTATAAATCTCTACCACATGGGGTTGTTACTCCAAAATTCATTAACTTACATTCAATGGTGAGATGGGAGATCGATATTTCAGTTATCACACCTTTATAGAATATAGATGAATCGCTTTTCCATTTTCCTTTACCAAGCCTCGATATCTTTCCATAAATTCCATGAGTGAATGAATGACTTTAACTAGCTTGGAAGGAAATTAAACGTGAAAGTCATGTCTTCTCGTGTTTATGTACAATCAATAGAGACATTCAACTTAAACTAGCCATCATTTTTTTCTTGAACTTTTATTTTTTAGCATGGGATCGGTTAAGGATTTTTATTGTACAACTCAAATCATTAACAATTTAAATAATCTCTTCATGCTTAAACTACAACAACATTATTTGCTCATATTTTCCTTTTCCTGGTAGAATTTGGGGAAAATTTTCCGGATGTTATAGAATGCATTTTATAATCAACTAATCATTTTAAAATCTCATATCAGTCATACATAAATGTTGTCTTTTAGCACTAGTTATTAATTAATTATAATTGTCGGCAGGATTGTTAAATTTGAAAACTAATTAATATATCTCTTTCACCCCCGTTTAAGTCCAGATCATGAATCTTTCACCTGTCGGTATCAATTTAAATTCCGCCAATTATGGCTTCATAGTTTATCGATGTCACATAGCCTACGAAATTAGCATGTGTTATACTATTTGTACTTTAATTACCGATGTTTCTTTTATTATGTCAAAGCATATGCCTAAATACCTTGCCATGCTTCAGCCCCTCTTTAGATGTGATAGAGATATAAAACAAGCATTCGTATTCATCTACTTAACAATTTAAATCTATGGCTGTGGGTAACATGTGCCCCCGAAATATATTACGTATAATCATAAAATGAATTCTTTATTGAGAGAATCTACCTTGTTATGTTGTGATATTTATGATTTGAACAAAATTATTTCTTATAGAAGATATATGCAAACTACGTACATTAAAAAAAATGTTAAAATAAAAATATTTATAAAAAAAAAACATATCTAATATTATATATGTCACATTTTATATAGAAATAAAAGTCGAAGAAGTGAGTTAGCTAGAGACAAATTTGATTATCTTCATTCTGGCCTTCATTAAGGGTGTGATGAGTTTGGAAATAGGTAGTTTTAGAAGAAACAAAAATGAAAAATGAATTCATTCCGTTGGAGTTGAAAAAGTTCACAGAATTTTTATTTTTTTTAAAGTTTATTTATATATATTTTTAAATGAGTCATATAATAATTTTTAGTTATATTTTAATTCAAAGAATATACAAAAGTTAATGCACAACAAGAACCATAAACATAAAAACCTTAAGAATTAAATTATATTTTAGTAAATCTTGAAATTTCAATTTTGTTAGTTAATTATTATTATTATTACAATTTAAATTATTTAACTATTACAATAATTAATTTATACTTTTCATAATTATAAGAAATGAGAGTGTGAAAAATATGTTTTTAACTCATGTATATACAGTATTCTCTCCATTTCTTTGTAAGACATATTTTTTAAGAAAAATATTTCTATCTATCTATCTTTTTAATTTTAAGGTTACATTAATTATTTTATGTCAATTATATGCCCTTATCCACATTAATTATCTTACGCATCATTAAATAAATAATTGAATATTTCACAGATGAAATATATAGTTACTCATTGGTCAGTAATTTGATGCATAGAAACATAAATGCAAGCTACAGGTAAAGAGACAAATCAATGTATTTTTTTAATGTATTGGAAAAGTTTCATAGGATTATAATAAGAAAAAGTCTAACAATTTCATCAAACTTAAAAAAAATTATTAGTTTTCTTGATTTGTTCAAATAAATCTTAAACGTCAATTATTAAAAAACAGAGGGAGTATATATATGTTATGTTGAAGCACATATTCTCTATGTATGTAGAGGCTCAAAGAACCAATCTTTCTATTCACAAAATAAATGTCATGTCTTTATAAAATATCTTAATAATATCTTCAACATTTAATAAAAATAATAAATAAAATAAACACATACAACGTCTCTTGCTTTTTATTCCTACTCGATCTACAAAAAAAATACAATATCTCTTGAAACCTAAAATACTATAAAATGTTACTCCTGTGTTTTCTTTTAACTTTTGAAATTTTGGTGTCTTAAATTATTTATCAACTTTCAAATAACAAAAAAAATATTGATGCCTTTTTTCAGTAATACCCTAAAAATTAAATGAAGTAGTAAATCTATTGTTATAACTGTATAATATATATAATTAGTCATTTATAGAATAAGATTATCTTATCATAAGATTTGAAAGTGAATTAATTATCATTGAACTTGTAAAAATGGGCTGAATTAGTTATTGAAATTAGCAAATTGGCAAAATGGTTTCTTAAATTGAAAATCACGAATCTATTTAATCCCTTGATTGGTTGATATCGTCTAAGTAGTTGAAAAATAAAAAGGCTAAGTTGACATGTTAAATGCATGAATGACAATCAACTAGACACACACATGACTGTCACATCAAAGACAAAAATGTTTCTTTCCTTGATTTAATGACCAAAGGAGTAAGAGTAATCTTAACCATTTGAGTGAATAAAATCATGATCATGCATGTATGATATTTCGTAATCAATTTGATTTGTGATTCTTTTTGCCTTTGTTATTTGATTGTGAGTGTCATCTTCGTAATGACGCTAATCTAAGTAAGGTCACATGTTTTTTGTATAATTGAATTGTGTGTGTTTCATATAACTTGATTTGAAGGGTTAATATAGTGACATTTCTTCCAAAAAAAAATTGTACGAATTTAAGAAATGTCATTTTCTTATTTTTTTTTGTAATAATCATTTTTTTATCTATAAGAATAAAAAAAATATCATAAAACTTACAATACTCATATATCATGTTCAATCAATTGAACTATACCTCTTAGTTGATGTAATAATCATATATATAGTTGAATACTTATTAGTAAATCTCATATCATGGAGTGTGGATGGTGGTTCCGACTAATCTCTATGTCACACATATTTTATTTTTTCAATTTACTAGAAAAAAATAATAACACTCAATTACATGTTATATGAAAATTAGTTGGAACTATAATTGCTTCAAACCACCTAATAATAATTTATCGTCTATTAGGTTGTTATTCAGGATATCTTACCATGTCAACTTAGTGCATGTTTGTTTTATTGTTACAAGCATATCTTTGGGATAAAATGAGATTTGCAAAAACATCCAGATTATTTCTTTTGTAAAAATGAGTTTGTGGACCATTAAATGTATCTTAAAATTCGTGCACCGTATTTTGCATGAAAATCCAAAGATAACCTTAACTTTCTAGCAATGTTAGACGACACTAGCTAACACAAATACTAAATCAATTGATGATTTTAGCATGAAATCATTTTGCATTAATTTTATCAATGAATGTGAGTATAGAAACTAAAAGGTGTTGAAAATTTGATTTGATTGATTTAATAATAGAATGATATAAAATTTATGCATGGAGTGGAACACACTCAGAATTCGAAAAGCATCAAGGAATAGTTTTTTTACAGAAGAAATGAAGTTTAACCACATATATAGTGAATGTAGGTAGGTAGTTACACACAGAGGGGGAAACATTCACAGCCACAGACACTAAACATCCTCATTCCTCACGAAATGAATAATAATATAGTAGCACTCTCACTCCCACTCTCCTATCCTATTTTGGACAAACAAAGAAATAAAACGAAGTGCTAGAGAGGGAGAACTTGAACTTGAAACTCCTTGCATGCACCACGTGAAAGTAAAAGCATGTTGGGATGATAGGGCTAATCCAATTCAATTCCTATTGAGAAGTTCCTCTATCATCTGTAGGGCCATTTTCTGTTCCTCATCTAAGCCAGTGCTTTCTTCTTCAGGCTTTACCTTCTCTTGGGCATCAACATCAACAACAACAACAGGAAATTCTGAATCATCAGAAGAAGAAGGACCCTGATGATGATCACCCTCGTTGTCGTTGTTCTTATTTTCCAACTCAACCATCATGATCCAGTTTGAGTCGGAACGAGGCCCCGCTCGCTTCTGCCACACACCAATGTGGGAATTCTCAGTGTCAAGCCTCAGGCAAGTGAGGGAAGGTGAAGGGGACTTGCAACACTTTCTCAGCTTCGCACTCAGAACTGCAGACAATGTTGTAGTGGAGGAAGAGGAAGTGTTTGAACTGTGATTTCCCACTATTTGGTTTTCACCAACTGGGAAGTTTGTTTTTGCATTTCTTCCACTCATCAAAATGGCTGCCTCATCATATGCTCTTGCTGCTTCCTCAGCTGTCTCGAATGTCCCAAGCCACACCCTCCTTTTCCTATTCAACACATCACAAATTGCAAACTAAGACTCTCACATTCAGTGCACATTAATTCAGATGCTACAAAGATCCTTGCAAGGTTTTAATAGTGTCTGGTTAACTAATGTCCTACATGGTTAAGAAATTAACAAATATATTTGTTATAGAAATCATAGAAAAACATAAAAAATATTATGAATAACTCAATTTTACATAATAAAAATATTTTTTTATTTTAATTCCTTAATTAATATTCTAAGAAAACGGATTAACATTTGACTTTAAGAAAAGATTCACAACTACAATTTCGACTGTGACATCAAGGTTTTGAGAGTCTCACAACTGTATTGCAACTGCAATTAAGTCTACATTTGTTTGCACTCCGATGGTGACCGTGGTCACAATTTAAAACCTTGCTTAACTAATATAAGAGGGTAAGTTTCATGGGGAAAAGTGTACAAAAGCATAGTATTAGTATTTAAAAGAAAAGAAAAGGAAATGGTACTAATCTAATTTTTTTTTGAGAAGTGGAACAAATAAATAATTGAAAATGTATGGTGAGATGAGTTTGATGAGAGTACAATAATGGGTGACGAATCTCAGAAACCCAAGAGCCCCAATGGCGTTGCCTCACACCTCTGAATTTCCTTGATTGCACCATGTTGGTCAGAACTATGTTGTCTAACCAAAGCTGGCTAGAGAGAGAGAGAGAGAGAGAGAGAGAAAGAACGAGGGATAGAGTGTTGTATGGAATTTGTGACAAAGAATGTGAAAGTCATGCCCGAGTTATAAAGCACGGGGTCATGATGCAGTAATTTAAGGTTACTTCCACAAAAGGGACACGTGATTTTTGAATTGGTAGGATTTTCACATTGCAAGGGTAAACCAAAGGATCAAATTAATAACCACTGTTGCTGATATTCTATGGAATGTCCTTAATAGTGATAATTCAAATTAGAGTAAGGATTACAATTATAGGAGATAAAAAAGGTCAAAAACACACACTGCTATCTTATTTGGTTGGCTTAAAAGTTAGCCATTTCAGTTTTTCTTTACTATAAGTCTATAATATAATAATTAAGAGACTGAACTTTCAGACTCAAATCTCACTCCACTCCCATTACTCAAGTGGTCCATTATCAAGTTCTATGTGGATGACATTATAATCGCGACTGTGATTGTCAGTGACCTTATAATTAGCTGAGTAGCATTAATTTTCAAATCATGAGATGCTTGGCTCGTTGATAATTAATGGCATTACTATCCAAGTTATAACTTAAGCTCAACCTCCAAAGCATATTATAGTATATATACGATTACTATAGGAAGATGAGTATATAATTCATAACTACAGAAGCTGCAGATCATATCATACTATATAATTATATAAAGAGAGAGACAGAAAATAGTATATACACTGACTGCTTAAATAATGATTTTACACCTATTACATGTATAAAATATTTATTGATTTTTACATTAACTATCTCAAAATCATGTTAACCACAATTTCTGATTAATTGATGAGTTTACACTGTATAAAAATTAAACTCGTGTTGCCTGTCCTTTTACAATACTTGAGTTCAGGAGCATGATCATGACTTGGAAGTGACTGTCAGTTGCATCAAGGTGGCAACCGTTAGTCCTTGCTCTGAAAGTTCCTTTGTTCTTTATAATAGGCTGGCTAAGTGAGGTGGATATAAATCTCATGAAAAATACAAAAATCATTCTGTAATTTTGAATATATATATATACCACAAATCATGTCCAAGTTCCACATATACATAACTCAGCAGCAGTTGGCTCTCATAAATTTAATGTATTGCGGTTTATGAGTACAGATAGGACCATTTTATCTTTTTCAGTTTCAGGGTTAAAGGATATGATTCTAGCAAGGTTTTTACATCCGCTGATCCACTACGAAGCATATTTAACTGAGCTTTAATCTTTTAGAGCATAATGAAGAAGTTTATAAAATAATCATAAACATTTTCAAGGCTGCATTATCTCCCAAAATACTATGGACAAAAGGACACAAAATGATACATTTCAGAACCCATTTTTTTATTGATAAATTTTAGTTTATTAATTTTTATTAAAAATATCAGTTGAGGAATTTGAACGTGCATAACGAAGCATATGCTATGCATATAGCATAGTCCTTCACTTGCGCATTTCGTTTCAGACTTTGTTATTGCCTTTTCCATCTTCTGCCCAATATTAGCTATATAGCGCACACTGATTGGTCTAATTTGAAGGAAAATGCTTCCTTTGAAGGAAAATGAAGTTGAGTCTCCAGAAAGTAAACAGGGGCGTGAGTGCGAGCTTGCTTTTTCTTGGGAAAATGCTATACAAATGCAATGAACTACTTGTAGAACCATTATAACTGCATGTAATATAATAAAAGATAAAAAAATCTGATGTATTCCTTATACGAATTTTAAAGTAATCATGCAGTATGTACCAAAAAATATATGATAAAATGTACCAAAAAAGGTAATCTTGCTGTTATAAGGAATGAGGTGTAGGATTTGTAAAGGAAAAGGCTAGAGTAAATATATTCTATTTCGTTGAGTATTCTGCCTTATAATTTCAAAATCCATTAAACACAAAGACGTTCCTTCCAATTTAGGTAATGCTGCCGCTAAAGAGTTATATCATTAACAATCAGGGTTGAGGAATGCACGTGCATTTAAACTTGTCTATATATTGGCTCTAGAACTTATATTGCTGCATGTATATATGTTGACTTAAAATTATATAAAGAGTACACACGAGGTTAACTGTTAAGGTGTCACTCTATAGGTCCATGTGTATCCAAAAGTATATGTTGAAAAATATCGGTCATTTAAATGAATTTTAGTATGTGAAAAATTATGTTGGAATATATGTTGGGTGATTTTTGAGTGAAATTCACCCAAATTTATATAATGCTCAAATTGCAAAATTGTAATTTTTTTTACATGTTATGATCATTAGAATTCAGTATTCTCACTTTTTGTCTTTTTATTCTAACCTTGCCGTAACAGAAGAGTGGTCCTGTTGCATAAAGTGGCATGTTGTATCAAGGGTACGTGGTGTCTCAAAATGAGTAACTACCTAACTCAATTAGCTCATAGCGTGCGTGTTTTCACTGTAATAGAAAAAGTAACAGCTCATGTGATGTAAACATCGAGTGCCTAGTACGTTGTGGTAGCATTATTTATGGCTTCATAAAGAATCTAGCGGGGTTGAACGCCCACTGTAACGTGCATGGTTCCTCATAGCTACAATGGTGTGTGCGTGCCCTTTATTACGAGGTGGGGGAGTATCACACATTTGCACATGCATATCATTGAACGTTTCAAGTTTAACTACGTGTGATTTTGGTTTTCCTCTCGAGAATTGATTATGGGTCTAAATTAATTTTATATCATTTTTTATATTTAATTTCATGTTCTAGAAGATTTTAAAATTATTTCTGAATCTAGAATTGATTGATTTTAAGTTGAAATAACTTTAATTAACTTTTGTGTTAGAATCATAAAATTTATATGAATTTTACTCCTAATTTAATTTTATAATGAAATCATACAAATATATATCACATAACTTCAAAATCAATTCTATTCAAAATCACCCATATTCATCCAAGTAACCACTACATTCCTTGTGCTAACCACTTTTCATCTCTCTAGTGGAAGGAGATTCACGTTGGGGGGATCAACCACCCTGTCATTTTACCTATTAAGCACAAGTGCAGAGAGGTTGTAACTACAGTGTTTAGGGTCATTGGCTTGGTTGGACAATCTTGGCCTAACGCTTTGCCTTGTCTATATTTTGATGCATGATCCTGACAGCTATCTCCCACTACCCACTTCTTAACCAAATCTCAAGGAAAAATAAATAATTACAAACTATACACTGCCAATTCAAGACTTTGTTTTTGCAACCTTGAGAAATTAAGTTGCAGTCCTGATCTAGGATCCCAAACCTAATGACATTAACTTCCAACTTCAAAGTCTGCCACTTTTTTGCCTACTGTTTCTCTCAACCTAGATTCTGCATGTTTTTTTTTCTTTTATTAATCATGAGGTAATCATGGTCCTATAGCTGTATCTATCAATTAACAAGACACTTATTTTGTGTTTGTCTATAATTAGCTCTAATAGCACTCATTAGTGTTATTATTTTGTGATTGGTATTTGACAATAATACAACAAGCTTAAGACCAGTCTTTGGTGATACTGGCCTTATTCAACAACCGGTATAGGTGACAGATATTTCAAC